>NC_081410.1:565137159-565437159 GCF_030272615.1 Cryptomeria japonica | reverse complement strand
TCCTGTCCCTCAGTGAAGGACCGGAGCTCGTTTTCAAAAATCTTACTGTCCCTGTAGGATCAAGATGATCTTTCGAGTGGAAGTGGTAAAGGGAGGCATGATCTTTCCGTTGAATATAATTTGAAGAATTTCATGAGCACGGAAATGCCCCAGGAGTAAAAATCGCTCCTGTCCCTCAGTGGAGGACCGGAGCTCAAAATCAAACATTGCCTTGTCCTTGCAGGATTTAAACAATTTGACGATTTAAGGAGAACCAAGGAGATATGTTTCATCAGTTGAATATAATTTGGAAGTGCCTTCGTGAAGGAAAATGGATCAAAAATGCAAAATCGCTCCTGTCCCTCAGCCAGGGACCAGGGCGAAATTCAGTGTAGCTCCCGTCCCTCTCCCAGGGACCAGAGCGAAATTCCTCATAGGGCAAAATTTGGGTAAAGATTGAGCAAGTTTTGAGTTTGAAGCAAGAAAGGAGGATGAAATGAACCCATTGAATACAAATTGAAGATTACAAGACATCAATAGGAGACTCAAATTGGCCTAGGCGCTCCTGTCCCTCAATCAGGGACCAGAGCGATTTTTGCCTTAAGAAAATTTCTCGCCAAGTTAGAGCGAATTTCATGCCAAGAATAGGTGAAAGGGGACACAATGAGTCCATTGAAGATAAATTTTGAAGTTAGCAAGTTGTGATGGAGCCTACAAGTACAAATTCGCTCCTGTCCATCAGTCAGGGACCAGGGCGAAATGTTAATTATCTTGCCTTCCACCCAAATTCAAGTCACTCCAAGTCAAGGTGTAAGGAGGCAATGACGTTTTGAGGTGTCTCGACGAAGAATGAAGTTGCAAAGGCCGCCAAGGATGAAGGATTTGCACTAAATGCCCAAGTTCGCTCCTGTCCCTCTCCCAGGGACCAGAGCGAAATATTCAAATGTGTCCGAATTTAAGTTGCCACTCACATTTTAAGTGTTCGAAAGGGAGTAAAGAGCATCATTTTGAGCCTTGAAGACAACTGCAAGTTAATATGATGAAGGAATTGCACTATATGCTCAAGTTCGCTCCTGTCCCCCAGTCAGGGACCAGAGCGAAATTTCTATGAAGGCTTAAATTTTGAATATTAATCACATTTCGTATGTTCAAGAAGGACCAAAGGACACCGTTTTACATTATGAAGGCAATTGCAAGTTGATAAGAACAAGGATGCGCCCAAGACACCAAAGTTCGCTCCTGTCCTTCAGTGAAGGACCAGGGCGATATTCATTTCACTAGCCAATTCCTTCAAAAATCACGCCAAGTCAAGGACGTACAAGGTTACACAGGGTCTAAGGTGTCTTAAGAAGATGATATGCGAGAAAATCAAACGTCAAAGGGTGATCAAATTGAACCAAGAAGCTATATCGCTCCTGTCCTTCAGGCAAGGACCAGGGCGATTTTCACATAATCACTCATTATCCTTCAAGATCACGTCAAAGCCAAGGTACACAAGATCAAAGATATCGTTTGGAAGGCGATGAACGAGAAGTTGAGGTTAAGAACGAAGAATTTTGGCTAAGAGCATAAAGATCGCTCCTGTCCCTCACCAAGGGACCAGGGCGAAATCCTTCAAGCATCAAAATGCCTTGTTAAAGACAAGTGAAGCAAGCATGGAACGAAAATCTAACGTTGTTTCTCCCTCATAATGAAATTTGGTGATCATAGAAACGAAGGTCAAGGAGAAAACACATAATTCACTCCTGTCCCTCACCAAGGGACCAGGGCGATAATGGTCATAAAAGGCACTCATCCACAAAACCAAGTTAATCAAGTTTGAAATTCTTAGCAAAAATGCCAGTTTCAACATGAAGATGGAGGTTTCGAATGTCAAAAGCACGAGATTCTAGGCTAAAATGGTAATTCGCTCCTGTCCCTCAGTCAGGGACCAGAGCGATAATGGTTTGCATCTTTCCCTCCTCCAATTTTGGTGCTAAACATTTTTTGAATTTTTATTAAATGCTAAAAATCGATAAATTGGAATATTTAATTGATAGCATTTAAAATTTGCGCAAAACATTTATTTAATTAATTTTGCCTATTTAAAAATCGAAAAAATTAATTATAAAGGCAATTAATTAATTTATTATTATAGAAAATTGGAGCGCTTGGATTTATTTTATAAAAGTCGGCCCTTGTTATTTATTTAAAAATCATTTTAATTTCTTTATTTTGGCAAAGTCGGCCTAGAGGTAAATGAGAGGTGAGCGCTTATAAAAGGAGGGTGAAAATTTTCATTTTCACATTATCATTTTATCATCTTCCATATGCGATTTTGGAGAAGTGCGATTGGTATTCAAGTGGAGTGAATTTCCATTCCAAGGAAGGCGCAAACATCATCAAGGAAGTGCGAACTTGAAGTTAAAGTAAGGCGAACTTGCCAAAGACATTAAAGATCACATCAAAGACCCCAAGGGTGGCGAATTGATAAGGAGGACGTTCATTTGAAGAGGGATCACGTGGGAAGCTTCAAATTAAGTTTTGCCTAGGCGATTTTCTTTATTTTGCATTTTAGAGTTAGCTCTCAAGTGAGGTATGGCAATGTGATCCCTTGTTTTGATTTTGAGTTTTGATCGTCATTGCTCCAAATTTTGAATTTTGAAATTTTCAATTTCAGTAGCTCAATCGTTTTTAGGAAATGATAACTCAAAGACTTATCATGAAGTTTCCTAAAATTAATCTTTAATCTAATCTATGTTATGCATTGCAATATCTAGTTACTTATTATGAAATGTTGTGTAGGTATGGCGACCCCGAAGGCGGGAGCATCCACCAGTCGTCCAGCTCTCATGAAGGAAGATCAAAAGAACGAAGAACTGGAGACCAAGATCGTGTCTAAATGGAGCAACATTGGAGATACCAACTTGGGTAACTTCAGTACGAAGAAGTTTCGAGAGGTCCCTTACATTGGCAAGCCATCACCTGTCGCCAGGAGGATAATTGAGAGTGGCATCATTAAGGCGGCCGGCTTCCCTCCAGTAGTACAATGCCATGAGTTGATGATCGAGTGTGCTTGTCATTATGATCCTCAATCCAGAACAATCGTGTCCAAGGAAGGAAACACTTTAGCTTATCTTTCAGAGGAGGCTATAAGTGAGGCTTTCCATCTTCCAGAGCACAGAGATATGGTCTACAAGAGCATAGAAGGAGCCAGGTCCATGTACGAAGATGATCCAGATGCTTGCCTAAGCATCATCAACAAGAACTGGTTACTCAAGAGTCGTCCTCGCCTGAGCAAGATACCGATCACACCACATAGGATCGATTTCCAGGAGGAGTACAGAGATTTGATTACAATGCTCAACCGAGTCACAGGAGCCCCTCAGGCCTTCTACTTTGAGAAGTGGATGTTCTACTTCATCCAGGTGATAGTTCAGGGAAAAGGAACAATTCATTGGGCCAGAATGATTAGCCATTGCTTGGACGTACAGTTGAGGAGACTAAAAGCTACCAAGTCCTTCCACATGAGTTCATACGTCATAAATGCTTTGATTAGGAGCTTTGAGTACGCAGGACTACCTCACAGAGGAGTGATTGGAAGAGGACCCGGCGAGGTCAGAGTTTGTGATTCCTATGTCCACTTGCATCATCCGCCAGAAAGTAACTACAAGTTAGTTAATGATACTTTCACAATGAACATCACAAGGACGTTGCAAGGCGGGATTCACAATAGATTATCTCAGGATGCACAGGAACTAGTAAAGAGGTACGGTGCTTGGTTTATCCAATTTCCGAAATTTACTTATATCAGAGTTCATGGATGTCCTTCACCTCCATACATGTTGCCGAGATATCCGACAGACAGAATAGTGTTACTTGAGGTAACAAGACAGTTGGCAGCTTATGCGAAGGCATTCAGACACGGACATGGAAATGGAGTTCCTGTACCTATCATCTTAGGCAATTCAGTTGAGGTATGTCCTAATGCTTTAGCCATGGATGACGCAGAGAAGGAGTTAGCTTTGTATTCTTTTTCATTCTTTGCTTTGAGAGAAAACTTTGATCCACATGGATATATAGAGGAGACAGTCGGTAGGAAGTTTAAGCATGAATTTCAGATAGAAGATTTTATGATGAATCTCCTAGACGATCTTGAAGTGAAAAGAAAGATGCATTCTAGATTGCCTTTGGATTTCATCAGGAAATGCAAGATTTACAGAGTGGCCGACTAAGCTCAGGACAGTGGCAGACATCTCCAGTCATCCTATGACCGAGAAAGCAAATCAGTAAGGTTAGATTGGAATGAGCCCGAGGTCGTGGATCTAGATGCTTTGATGGCTCCAGTCTTGTCTTGTACTCGCAGATGGGTTGATGTGCAGCATCAGAAGTTGAGAGAGCAAGGCATAGCTATGACTTTCACTTTGGAAGAGAAACCAGCCGAAGGTGGAGCTAGTGTAAGCGAAGGTAATCCTAATCCCAGAAATGCAAATGAAGGCAACCTTCGAAGTGCAAGTGAAGGCGATCTCCATCCAAGAGGCTCGAAGAGGAAAGAGAGACCTGGAAAGAGAGAATCTTCCAAGAAGAAACAAGAGGCCAGCCGAGATTGTTCATCCGGTAAATCTTCTCGACAAGAGAAAAGGACACTTGAAGTGGAAGAGTCTATGGAGTCGATGGTTCAGAATGATAAAGAAGGACAGGTACCTCAAAAGTCACCAAGTGGATCTCTCCAAGATTATGAGCTACATGAAGACAAGAATAATGACGAAGTAACATCTCCTCCCAGAGAAGAAGAAATATTGCATAAGGAAATACAGGTCAAAGAGACAAGATCAGCCATCCCAGATTGGTTGAAGGAAAGATTAACCAAGGTGATCGTAATAGAGGACGAGGACAATGTAATTGATTTAGAGAGCCTTGTTGGACGTTCTCAGGAAGTAACAGAGAAGAGGAAGGCTACCAAGATGTCCAAGATGATTAGAGATGAGACTGGATCTAGAAAATTACAGATAGCTACACCGGCAGTGGACAAATATGAAGGGGAGATCCTAGCAGAGGAATATGATATAGAGACATTTGAGCTAGGTCCATCCACAGCCGAGCAGACACTAGATGATGCCACAGATTCCTTTGAGGCATTGAAGGACAAGCTTAGAGAAGAAATGGAGAAGAGTAGAAAGCTTGAGAGAGAGGTCGGTGCATGGAGAACATATTTCAGCCATCTCAATCAGCCTTTAGGACGTCAGGATCCAGCAAGATCACCCATACAGGCACTTCCCCTTCAATCAATTGGTGAGGCAGAGAGATTCAAGAGTATGGTCCAGCGTATGAGTACTTGGATGGACAAATCTCATACAGTTGCCGTAGAATTTGCAACAAGGATGATGAAGGCTAGTCATAGGGCTATTCAGGTTCTTGAGATCATCCACAATTTGATGATAACGGTAGCCGCTTTTGCTCATACCAAAGATGTTATCATTCCTGTCTTGAAAGTAATCAGACAAACATCGAGGAAGGTCTTAGCGCAGGAAAAGATTATGGATGGAGGACCTCACAGTTTACTTCAGTGGTCAACCTTACTCCAGATGAAGGAAGTTCTCTTTGAGGACATCAGTACTAGATGCAGTCATGTTGAGGAGGTGATCAACCCGATCCAGGACAGAGTATTTGAGGTACTACGTACCATTCTTGGCAGGAGGATCGAAGTTGAGACAGATGTGGATTTGCAGGAATTGGAAGATAGAATCAAGGTTATCTTTTGCAAGGACGCTAATATCACAGATGAGCAACAGGACCAGATGTTTGCTACCATGCTCCTGATCGAAAAGACTAAGGAACTTGAACTTACATGGGACGCAACTCTTCTAGATGCATTTGATCAGGTCATCCACTTGGAAGAAAGAATGAAGAATCTTCCCGAGATTCCAATTGCTGAGATCGAAGGAATCATATCAAGATTCATTGCATATGCTAAAAAGGAGCATTGGAAAGGGAATAAGATTCTAGATGAGAGGTTGTTATAGATGACATGGCACCTTAGTTGTCATTGGTTTATGTCTCCTAGATTTTCGTGCCAAATTTAATAATTGGCTATGCATTTAATGCTGTGCAATAAAAGGGGAACTTTTGTAATAAAACCCTAATTAGGGTTTAGGTGTCATCATCTTGGCCATTGATCTGCTTTTTGATCTGGACCATTCATTGTAATTGAGGATGCTATTTATACCCTCATTTCATTTCATTTTGTCATTAGAAATAACTAGAAAATCAGCATTAGAGAGAGATTAGAGTTTAGAAGCAATTTACTTTTTGTAGCAAGATTGAACTTTGAAGAAAGAATTCAAACAATTGTTGTACATGATGGCTTTGAGATCAATGAAATATTGAAGTTATGGTGTTTTGTTGCAATTCTCTTAGTTATCTTCATGGTTGTTCAATTTTCTTGAATCATTTCTCGATCAAAGTAGTGTGTTAATTCGAAGGACAAAGTGTTGGACTTGATCTTTGGTAGGATTCGCTTTCCAAACCACTAGCTTCTTGCTGATTGTAGGAACGCCTTGCGTGGTCAACTGGAGAATACTCGAATCACTTAACCTTCAATCGTTATTGTATCTTGGATATGTACCTTCGTGGTAGTGTCTTTGATCTTTTGATGTATTGAAGAATCATTTGTTACCTTAGAAGATCGCATCAATTTCAATTGAGTTGTTATTTTATGGAAAAATTGAAGTTGGTAGAATCTTGCCAAGTCTTGTCCACATGAAGTCATTCTTAGGGTTAGATTAGATTGGACCTCTCGCAAAACCCAATCTTTTTTTTTTTTTTTGAAAAGCTTCTTTAGTTTAGCAAAATCTTCGGCAACGTAAGGCCCCTTGATGACACAGCAATCACAACGACCACTGGTGCTTATCCACACGTAGAGACCCTACCAAAAGAACATTGGAGTCATCCTAACTGATCCTTTTTGCGAATCTTCAGTAGTTAGCGACTTTATTCAAGAGAGGATAAGATGCCTTTGGGTATTTTATTCTATGTATGATTGTGTATAAAATACACGTCAACACTACTCCTATGGATTTTCAGATTACTTCAGTTGCCCTTGGCCGTACATCGAGAGAGCAAGAGTTTCAGAAGGTTGGTGATAACCTTAAGGCGATCAGCGCAAGGTTAGATAGAGAAATTGAAGAGAAAGAAGTACAGAGAAGAGAATATCAGACTTAGAGAGTATATTGCGGGGATAAGGCGTGAGAATCCCACCCTTATTTCCCCTATTGCAGTTGACCATGGAATACATTCACACTATGAGACAACGAAAGATACACTCTCTGAGGTGCAAAAGTGGATTGAGAGTGCAAGAAAACAAGCGGATGATTTCCTTACTCAGTTTGTCCAGGCATATGATAGGACAATAGGGCTTGTGTTTAGAATCCAGTATTTGGAGGGAGTTTGGGAAGAATTCCGGCCTATTCAGGAGAAGACTATTCCACGCCTCAAGGCTTTGAAGAAGATTCCTAATTCGACCTTGGTCAGCGAGAACATTGTGCACAGTGGAGACAGATACGATTTCCATGGCTGGTATTGTTCATTAGCCATGAAGAGATCAACTTATGAGAACGCTCAGTTGAGTTGTATGGAGATGGAGGGATTGATTTAGGACATTCAGATGAAGATCCTTGCTTGAATTGAGGAGTTATCGGGTGTTGATGTTAGTGATGCTAGTGGTTTACACTTGCCGAATTAAGAGACAAGATGAAATTTATGTATTTTTGCCAATTGGACTCTTTGAAGAAGAGTCAGATAGATGACTTGGTCTCTTTGTTGATTCATGTTCATAGTTCGCAGAAGCTCATGCCAGATTGGGAGAACACCTTGGACGCTTGCTTAGATTCACTGGACGTGATTGATTTGCAACAAGATACCTTGCCTAGCATTTCTATGCAGGAGTTAGATTCTGTATTGGCTAGATTCTTGGAATATGCTAGGAGAGAGAGAGATGCAGGGAAGAATATTCTAGAAGATTCCCTATTTGATGACTAGGTATCTTTTTATTGGGCCATATGTTGGTGGCGCCATTTTTGATGTAAACCCTAATTAGGGCAATTCTAGGGTTTTGTTGGCATGATCTTGGCCATTGATCTTGTATCAATCTTGGCCATCCATTTTGTAAAAGACTCTATATATGCCTCCTTGTCTCTCATTTGTAAGAGAGAGTTTTTGTAGAATTGTTGGTATATGCTGCAACTATTTGAATCATAATCATTGTTCAATTGTTGATGATTTTGCTCTTCAAATGTTGTCTTTGCATTCATGGTTCTCAATTCCTCCAAGTTAGATTAGAATTTATTTTCATGTATGTTAGATTGAGTGAAAGATTTGTTGAATATATTTGTGTGGAATCCTTCATCCATACCACTAGCCTCTTGCCACTGGTAAGTGCGTCTTGTGTGGTCAATTGAAAATTTGAGTAAGCTTAACTTCAACTATTATGCAACCTTTGACAAGCATCAACTTGAATGGTGTCAATGTGTGATGGTAATAGTCTGAAAATCCTTAAGTATACCTTAGCCGATTGCACTAAGCTTGTGTCAATACTTGTTTATGAGACCTTGCCTAGTTTGATTCCACTAGATTTGTTCATCATTTCTTACATTCCTAGTCCTAGAATAGATTTCCCGAACCCTATTCCTTTTGCTCATATTTTAGTAAGAATTAAGTCTGGAGCTTCATTGTTAAATCCTAAGTTGTCAGCACACCTATTCTGCATCTTCATGATCGATGAAGATAATCCTAACATTTGCGTAAGTCCCCAAGTGAACACAGCAATCCACATCGACCATTGAGTTACCCACTCGTCAAGACCTGACATGTAGAAACCTTGGAATCATTTTAGTTGATCTTATCCTTAGCATCTGAGGTGATTTTGTTCAAGAGAGGGTAGATTACCTTGGTATTTTATTCTAAACTGTTATGTGCATAAAACACACATCAACACAGTGGTGGGACTCTTTCTTTTTCCTGTACACCTTAACTGCACACCATTGTAATTCCTTCTGAAAAGGATGCTATCAATCAGCCTGAATGGCGATGCCTATATTTTGTAAGTTCTTGTCCTATCTAAGTTTAGAGCAACAGGGTATATTGCCCTGTCTCTGTAAATCTGGTTCTGTCTTCATTCTAGTTAGTCCCTTGCTTCCATTCATCTAGCATGCAAGTCCTCTTCTTTTTCTTGCTCGTCTTCTATCTATTTGGAAATAAGAATGTAGTCATATTTTAACAAACATATTTTAACAAATGTGTGAAAATGAACGCACATGTTTTCAGTTTATTTCTTATCTGGGTAAATGATTCATATTTATACTAGGCTCTAATGTAGCTTGTCTTCCATATAGAAAGTAGCATTATATACATTCAATTTTCCATATTTGTTTTTTGATGGAGGGTTACCCTTGGTTTAATAACTGTAGAACACAGGGAGTTACACAGAATCAGCTGGCTAAAGAATTTGGAATAAAAGGGAATAAATTGTTTTATATTGTAAGGAGCCTTGAGTCTCGAGGTTTGCTGGTAAGACAGTCAACTCTGGTACGTACAAAAGGAGGTGGTTCTGAAGCTGAAAATGGGTTCAAAGGCAACTCTATTGTTAATACCAACTTAATTCATTTATCTCGTTATGCAAAACATCTAAATTTAAGCTCTCAACAACGGTTTGAGATCAGAAAATCCAGTGCTTCAGAATTTATTGAAGATAGAAATATGCCTTCTGGAATGGAAGGCATTGGACAAGGGGGTAGAGAAGACCTCCTTATTAAGGATGATCTTCCAGCAATGAAATCTGTATGTGACAAACTAGAGGAATCAGATGGCAAGGTATTTCTTTAATGTAAACATTTGTAAATACCATATTTACTTTTGAATGGTTTATGGCATATGCAATATTTCTGTAGTTACTAATAATAGTTGTTCCTTTTGCCATTTTAAAGGTTCTTGTGGTTTCAGATTTGAAAGTGAGTCTTGGATATCGCATGACCGTAGGGCATCGAGCATGGCGCAGAGTACGCTTTATTTTCTACCAAATTAAATCAATGTCTCTAAGTTGAAGTTTCAGTTCTCAGTAACTTGTTATAGAAGGCATTAAATTATGTTGGCATTGTCTGTAACTAGAACTGTTATATAGCTCCTGTCTAGAATGAGAAAATAATTTCATATAACAATTGTTTACAGATATCAAAAAGGTTGATTGCAGCTGGACTTGTTGAACTTTTCCAGGCTCGTATTGATAAAAAGGTGTGTATTTTGTAGATGATTTGAATCCTGGATGATAGATGGCAATTTCAAATTTAAATGCAAAGGATTAGTGACATCTACTGAATTCAAGTCATTTCACTGTGGCATATTGATTGCGAAGGTTTCTCCTCCTTTTCCCCTTAAGAGATTAAGAATCAAGACAGTCTAGTGTTATCAACTTATTTCTGATGGATTAGAAAGGGCTCAAATGTAGCTCCTCCCATTAGCATATGCTGGAGTGTTAATACTGCTAACCTATTAACTCTCCTTGAGGTTTGGAGTGTTGATTGTTCTCTCAGGAACCCCTAAGGCTATTCTTTTTTAATTAATGCTCCTTGTAAGGCTTTGATAATGTTTTCCATTTACCGGCTAGTACTGGACTCTTGTTGAGCATGCAGGAGTGTTCTATGATGAGAGATAGGCCCTTTGTGGTCCAGAGCATGGTGTGTCCTGCCAAACCTAGTTATTTTAATTCTAGTTCTACAATTCCTCATCCATAGATTTGTGGTTCCAATTAAAATTTCCCTAAAGAAATTGCCATTCAATTGCTACTGTCACATAGTGCTGATGCCCACAGGGAAGTCTTATTGGCTTCACATACATACACCATCAAACTTTTGCATCTACTTTTATTTTGAAGGAGCAACATTTGGTATAGAATTTTTACTTCTCTTCCAAAATAACAGCAATCTTGGTATTGAAGTTTCTGGATATATCTGCATTTTTGTTTTTATTCTGAGATCTCAGGTGTGCTATGTCACTCATCATTAGATTGATGAACTGCTGAGTAAAATAAAGCAGGTAAGAGGCATAAGCATAGTCACCGAGGAGATTGGAAAAGGGACACCATTTTTAAGAATAATGGGTACATGTGTACCGTGTCAAATTGAAACCAAAAATCTGTAACAGGCATTTAATAGGCAATTACAAGGCGGTTGTCCAAATCGGGACTAACCATTAAATTGACTCTAAACATAGAAACTCCCAGTTCTATCACGAAGTCTCTTAAAATATAACAACCAACTAAAAAACTCTCTAAAAATATAACTTACTCTAAAAATATAACTGAATGATCATTAATAAACACACACAGCTTATTCTAATATCCTCCTTTAATGGTCATTCTATCAACTACTCAACCGATGACGAATCTGCTTATTAAAAAACATAGAAGACGGATGACTCCTCTTCAGAACGCTCTGCGACATGAGTCTGCTCTTACTCCTGAGACCCTCTTTGGTTGGACTTCTGATCAGCCAACCTCTTTCTGTAGAACCTCTGGATATGTCTAGGTCCACCACAATAGTTACATGTGATTTTCTTCTTGAACCCCTCCATTGGTGTGTGCTGTTCTTTCTGTTGAGTGGAATCACCTTTTCCTTTGTCCTTGGTAGTAAACGCGTGTTCTACACTGGCCATGTCAACGTTGCTACCAAACTGTTGTCTCCATCTGGCTTGTTGCAATAGCTTATTGCACAACTCATCAAACTTTAAGTCAACATTAGTGGAGGTAATGTTGAGCGTCTCAATAAAGTGTTCTTAGGATTTGGCCAGGCTCTTCAGTGTGATCACGACCATATCCTCTTCCTTCATCTTGCGACTAATAGCCTCCAACTAGTCACAAATTTCCTTGATCTTTGTAAGATGTTCCTGTACGCAGTAAAATGTGGTGATCAAAACGAATAAATCGAGATCAAATGACCTACATACCAATGAGACTCTTAGTGCAAGTATAAACTAATTTAAACTAGTTTAACTTCCCAAGGGGTGTCCCATTGTTCTCTATCTCATAGGATCCCTAAAGCCAATGTTTTGCTCTCAGATCATTGAGCAAATGACTTAGGAATGACAACTCCAAGAATGAGTGATATTGTGATCTATATGCATGAATGCATTCTAAGATCTATATGATATGTTAAAAACTATGACGCTTAAGTTAAGATTGAGATAGTGATATGATAAAGAGATTAAAAAATTATCCTAACATGATATACTAGCATGGATATTCTATGATATGAAATGAAATGCTTCTAAATGTTATGATGATATTTTAACAAAGAGAGGCTAAAATGCTTAATAATTTAGACTATAATGTAGATGCATGAAACTTGGATATGGAGAATGAGGAATGTGAGCTCTATTTATAGGGAAAATAGGGCAATGGATGATTAAGATTGAATAATCTTAACAATGGTTAGGATTGAAAGTTACTCAATCCATGTTTACAATTTTCACCAATGAAATGGTGACAATTGTCAACAAGAGGTGGCTTGAGAGGAGATGCATGAGGCATTAAATGCCTCAGGAGACATGAAGGTTACCTTAGGAGGTAAGGTTATGGTTAGGTTAGGGTCATCCATTGGATAAAGCTTTTACCCAAGGGGTAAACTCTTGTGCAAGGGTTAGATAGGACAACTAGGGTCAAAGCCATGAGTGTTTGATGAGACCCTTGAGTTAGATGAGGGTTAAGTTAGAGAGAAAGTCTCCAACCACGAGGGGAGGTTGAATTAACCATTAATGGTTTGGAAGACTTTGGGGACAAATTTGTAAGAGTCTTTCCAAATTTGGGGAACTCAACAAGTTAGCTTGTTGAAGAAATAAAGCCTTTAACGCATTTAGAAGACTTTCTTCCAAATTTGAGAAGTGACCTTCTCAAATTTAGGGAAATGACATGATTAGAGGGATTAAAGCTAATTGATTAGGATTAGATGGGTTCTAGAAGAATGATTAGGAGGCAAGTGGGAAATGTAGGAGAGGGCAAGTGGGAGAAAAGAATTTTAATTAAAATAAAATGTTTTATTTCAACTAAAATAAATGCAACTTGCATAAATACAAGTGGGGGGATTTTTATAGATAAATTAGATTTATTTATATGCAAGGGTCAATTTAATTAAAAGGAAGAAAGGGGAATTAATTAAATAAAGTGATTTATTTAATTAAATTCTAGAAAAGGTTTAGGTAAATTTAATTAAATAAGTTGAATAATTTATTTAATCAAATAGATGAAAATGAAGAAATTAATTAAATAAGATTTAATTAAATAGGGGGGATGAGGTTTAAATAAATATTAAATATTTATTTAAGAAGGTGGTCAGATTTATACGTCTACAGTTCCTGTAGTGACATCTTCTCATCCATCATAATTGAGAACATGTTCTTCAGATTGAACGCTTGGCTCTTGTCGGATGTGTCATGAAGATTCTTCAAGTGATCCCAACTCTCATTAGCTTTCTTGCCTGATGGCACTTCTGGAAGCATCTCATCAATGATTGATAACTGCAACAACATAATTGCTTCTCGGTTACACTCATCAAACTTGGTCTAGTTGTCGCCCCCCATTGGAAGACGAGATGCTTTACCCAGAACAATCTGGTCAAGGTATTGGTACTCAAAAATAGAAAGCATCAGCTGCTTCCAGGTATTGTAGTTCTTGCCGTTGAAGCGTTGATTACCTTCATTAAAGTTGCCATCCCTCCCGTTTTCTTATGCACAAAAAACGAGGCAAACTTGAGGCTTCAAAAGAGGCTGATTTTTCTATCAAAAACCAAGCAAAAACCTCTAGCAACAGCTGGTACAAACTTAAAAAAATCTGATTTTCAGGTCAAAACTAGTCAAACTAGTTTGACACGAATCCCAAGACAAATTTGCTCAGAATACAAAACTTCGTTTTTTAAATTTTTTTGTTCTTTTTTATTTTAAGGAAAAAACAATAAAACCCTGTCATGTCCCCTTTCTAGAGTGGACATCAGAGACGGAGGAGTTGGCCTATCATTGGAGTCTTGTAGGCTGACAGTGGTGGATAGAGACTCAGTGAGGATATTCAGTGTTTGGGATTTGGTGTTCTGGCAATAGTAGACTAGTTTGGAGCAGTTCCTTAATTTTAGGAGGCAGTTCCTACATGTGTGGAGGCTATTCCTACAATTTAGGAGGTTATGACAGTATCCAGGGTTGGGTTTCCATGAGATTATTTCTTGGTTTCAGTTTCAGAAGATTTGGGTATGTTTCCTAGTTTCTAGGAGCATCCCTAGATTTTAGGGATAAGATTGCCAGTGGATCCATGATTTCCAACTACAGTCATAGACAGGTGGCAGGTTCCGTTTCAGGCTTTTGGAGTCATTTGAGCCTTCTGCAGCTATTTGGGTTATATTTTAATATATTTGAATATTTCCTAAGTTAGCGTTTAATTAATTAAAACTATGTTTATAGCCATTTTGGAGTAATAAGGGGTTTTTGGATTCATCTGGATGCATATGCCCATGTTTTATAGCTCATTGGAAAGGTCTTGAACTTTTCTAAATGTTTCCCATTTGTCAGGGACCCTTTTGATGAACGAAATTCTTTTATATTAAAAAAGTGGCGTTTTCTCTATACTTGGCGACTAAAAATGAGAAATAAGACTTTATAAGCCTAAGGGCACTTTTCATACACTTTTAGGGTTCGAGCTAGAGGGGAGGAGTTATAAGGAGATGGTAACTTAATTATCATCTATCTTTTACACATTTTATCTTTGATTTGGAGCAGAGAAACGAGACTCGCCTGAAATCGCCCAAACTCGGCGAGTCCGAGTCCGAGTCAAGCCAAACGAGTCCCAGGGGCTCGGACTCGGACTCGGCCGAGTCTGGAGAGTAAGCTCGCCAGACTCGCCGAGTTGGCGATTTTGGCTCAAAATCACCAGACTCGGCGAGTCCTGAGCCCCAGACTCGGCTACTGGCTAGATTAATAAAATGACAAAAAAAAAACATTTTAAAAAGTTTTTTAAAAAGTAATAAGTTTTTTTGAAAGGGCGAAATTTGACATTTTGGTCTCTCCGTCAGGATTATTTTATGGAATATAACATTTAAGTATAAGCACTTATACTTTAAGTTATATTCCATAAATACTGTCAGGATGTTTGAGAGTGGTTTCGGGCCTCAAGGAGTTATATTGCAAAATCTAGTTTTTGGAGGATTCTTCAATTTTCCAGACTTAGTCAAATTTCAGGATTAGGACATTCCAGACTTAGCCAAATTTCAGGGCATTTGAAGATCAGGATGACATTCCAGACTTTATCACTCACCAACTTGACCTAGCTTGGACCTTCAAGAATGATACTCACTCACCAAGCAAGACCCAATTAGCAACAAGAGCAAAACCAGGCCCTAAGGAAGACTCTCAAAGAAACCCTAATTCAGACTTGTAATAAGTTTTTTTGGCCTCGCGGGGCACTGCCCCTCAACCTCGCCCTGTCGGGACAAGGAGCGCGCAAGGGGCGCTGCCCCTTGACCCCACCTTGGGGGCGCTGCCCCCAAACCCCCGTCGAAAAATATGGGGGAAATTGCGTCGATAGAAGTAGAGAAAATTTAACCTACGAATTTGACATTGATTGGATCGACCAGGTAGATATAGAGGTTGAGACTGTAGCCATGGCAGAGGAGGAGCGGAGAGCACGAGCACAGACAGGAGATTCAGAGGCAGATAGTGACACGGATGTTCCTGATGTTGGTGAGCATGGCATGGTGTCACGGGGAGCGGCTATGGCAGTCGAATCATCCAGGACCTACCTTAGACACCTTCGCAGGGGGCTGGAGCCGGAGGGTGCAGGCTCCTCTGAGCCATAGACTTGTAGTTGTATTTACCTTTGGTATTTGTATGAAACATTTGATGATGATCATATGATGACATGGATTTTTTATTCCATGAGTTTTGTAATATTGTATACATTTGACAATATTTATATATCTATGTTTGTTATTTTCTTCAGCTACAATTTGCGTTTATGCTTATGTGATTGATGTATACTTGTGTATGTAATCAAATGAACCGAGTTTGATGATGTTATTGTGTCTTTAAGGTGTATTCAATAAAGGGTGTCTGAAACAAGTTTTAAATATTTAAAAATCTCTAAATTTCTTGAGTTTTTCACTATCCCGAGTCCAGACGAGGCTGGAGCCGAGTCTGACGCCGAGTCCCGAGTCCGAGTCCAAGTTGGCCTTGCCGAGTCCGTGCCGAGTCCGAGTCTCGTTTCTTTGATTTGGAGAATTTGCTTTGGAGAGCGATTCAACATTTGGGACGAAAACCCCAGGGTCTTTCCTGTCTGGGACGTAGCCCCCAGCACAGTGGTTATTTGGTTCTTGCATTCATTTTTCAGTGCCTTAGAGTTGGTACGACATCTTTTCTGGAGGATTCAGTGGATAGAGTTAGGGTTCAACGTGGAGATTGGGGTTTCCAGCTTGGTCTCACCAAACAACCGTACGGCCGTACTTTGCAGCCATTTTTCTTCCCACGTGGAGCTATGTAAGAGCTTTGGGCGTTTGCCATAGCCTCCTTCTTGATTACAGTATTCACTCTTCATCCAGGTTGGACTCATTGCTTATTGTAATCTTCCTGGAATTGTTTGAAATCACTATATGGATAATTATTTGATTTAAATAATCAGAAATCTGCTTGGTACGATTCTGATATGGCTGTGTATGAACATTTATTTCCAGTACTCTTTTCATGTACTTGTTCTTCAATTATTACTTGCTGAAAAACTATCAAAACATAAAAAAAAATTCAACCTTCTGCAACTTCTGTCTATTTTCTGGAAGATTATAGTAATAAACAGAAAATTCAATCAAAATAATTAAAAAACTACAGCAGATCAGCAAAGGGATCCATCAGGGATCTTTCAAACCCTAGGCAGACAAAATGAACCCAAGCACCATGGTTCTGCAACTTCACGAAAAAAAAAAAAACCCCAGAAACTCGAAAGAAAACTCTTCACTCGACACTTGGAAAAGTCACCAGACGTGGTAGCCAAAATAAATCCTAATCGCGCGATCCAGAAACAAACTGTCTGATCAAATCGTGCCAAATCCGACTGCAGAGCCGTCGCGTGTAAAACCCTTTTCACATGCGGTAAAAAGTATTCATGCGATCTGCAGAAAATTGTGAAAAAAAACCTCCGTTGCAGGCAGCAGGAGAATACACATAAGATGCAGAATAAAGTCTCCTGGCATCAAGAAATGCTTCTTTACTAGTCTCTCGGTTATTAGAGATATGTCTTTTGTTTTTTGTGGGAATAATTATTCAAGTTCTAAAGTGCCAAGTGTGAAAATGATTGCAAAAGAATATAGGCATGGCTCTGGAACAATTTTTCATAGATTTAAATATATTTCCTAGCAGAAAGAAATGAAGATTTAGTATATGTAGGAATAAAGTATAATTAGGGTAAGTTTTGAAAATTTTTAAAGGGGAAGAGACAATATGGGTAAAAATTTCTAAACAAATAGATTAAAATTGAGATGTACAATGAAGTTTTAATAAGGTTCCAAAATAATTTGTCAAAAATATGTCTCCAAATTCGGCTTAGGGTAAAGCCCATTTCTCAATGATTTTGTTGGGTTGAAGTTCAATTTTCTTTACTTCTCCACCAAGGCTATAATGAAATTGTTAGGTTTTAATGAGGACTTTAATATTTTCAAGGCATATGAGATGTTTAGTCTGCATAATGTTCTTCCAGAGACATTCTATCAGGTCACGGTTAATGTCTGCAACATTTTTTTGAGTCTAGTTTGGAATTTGGATTGCATGCCCAGTAATAGTTAATGAGCCTCTTCATGAACATGAAATCTTATTAATGCTTTTGGAGTTGATGAACAGCTGAAATTAAAATTTAGATATATCTAGAAAAACATATACAAATATGCCTTTGGAAATTTCTGTCCTTAATGATAATCCATTAATGTTCACTATGACTGCGTAGAGATTGATGGATATGTATGGTTTTAGGGGGTAAGAGGTGAAATATTCAATGGATTTTAGCTTTTGATGTATTTACTGATCAATAACTTCTATTCAGGTGGTGCAATGCATTCGTCTCTTGAAGAGTTTTGATGCTAAAGCTTTTCATCCAAAACTTGCCAATAGTGGGAATGATGATTGTGAGCTAGAATCTATAAGGAAAGCAAAACGTGGCCAAGCAACTGAACAGCTTGTGGAAATTCCTATTGATCATCAAATTTATGATCTGATTGAAAGTGAGGGGTCCAAAGGATTGACTGTCACAGAGGTTTATTTTGAGATTTTCAAGTTTTTATGTGTTTTCCATTTATTCATTCATACTTCTAATTTTTGACTTGTTTCTCTAATGAGTTAATTCTACCTAGCAGTATCCAAGACATGAAAATAAACAAGACACTCCATAGTTGGCTTCTGAGTATATCAATCTTAGATATTACATTTATATTGTGATTATGCAGATGTGGAAAAGGCTTGGGCTTAATTATAAGAGGAATTATTACCGACTTACCAATATGGTCTCAAGGTTTGGTTTACACTTACAAGCAGAAAGTCACAAAAGATCAATGCATTATCGTGTGTGGACATCAAACAATCTTAATTCCTATGAGAATGACTGTCCAGCCAACAGCAAACAAAATGTCTCAGAAGAAGCACATGGATCTGAACTTGCTCTTGTTGATGGGGAAGAAAGGCTAATTAGTGGTTCATACAATCCCATTTCAGAAACACATTTCAATTCTACGAGGAAAAGTCATAAACAAGAAGAAGCCGTTTCTCAGTGTGGAAGGTTGAAAATAAAAATAAAACAGAGAAAATCAGAATTACAAAAAGGAGGTTGTAACCTTTCTGATAATTGTCAAGCATTAGTCTGTGCTGAGACCACCATAAAACAGTTAGATCCTGATGGCCACATGTATGGAGGAGAAGAGAACATTTTCCCAAAAACTTCAAGGACACAAAATTTGCAATTTGATGAAAAAGTTCATATGGCTCAACCTATTAATTCTACCACTCCAATGCTGCGAGCAGGTCAAAGATATCCCTGTCTTACAGTAACAACTGTGAGTGCTCAAAGAGAACAACGAATACTGGAGAGATTACATGTAAGATCAAAACCTACTTAAGTTTATTATGTTTCTGACAATTCCTTTGTCCTTTTAAATTTCTGCCTGAGAAACATACTGTTATATATTATGGGTGTTGATTTTACCACAGGTATCAATTCTTTCTTTTATTGATGCATATGGGTGCCCATCTACATATCGTCCATTAATTGATTGTATGTGTTCATCACTTCAATTATATATATTGGTGGTGTCCCTTCACTAAGGGTCACCACTCTTGGCCCAATAATTATATTATATTATAATATAATTATGCTATTTTATTTTTATATAATATAATAATATAATAATATTATTATATTATTATATTATTATATTATAACATTATTATATTATAATAATATTATTATATTATTATATTATAATAATATAATATAATCTTAATAATAATAATAATATTATAATAATTATATTATCAATGCCTATCAATATAATTATTATATGACAATAATTATCACAACCTTTATGTTATCTATGTCGGCATGTAGGAATTTGATCAACACTCCATCTTAGCCGATTAGGCCACTTACACATTTGTCTTCCTCAGACTGGAAGTGATAACAGACGCTGCCAATCTTCAACACTCCCTCTCAGCTAGGGAGGATACTTCCAGCTGCACAAAACATATCACCTCATAGTGATGTTAACCACAATGGCTACATCCATATGTGGAAAGGAAAGATATCACCTCACTGTGGTATCAACCATCATGACTCATCCATAGACATCACCTCACGTGATATCAACCATTATGGCATATCCATAGATATCACTTCCTGTGACTCCACCATTATGGTTTATCCATAGATATCACCTCACGTGATATCAACCATTATGGCATATCCATAGATATCACTTCCCGTGACATCCACCATTATGGTTTATCCATAGATATCACCTCACGTGATATCCACCATTATGGCTTATATATAGATATCACCTCACGTGATATCCACCATTATGGCTTATACATAGATATCACCTCACATGATATCCACCATTATGGCTTATCCATAGATATCACCTCACGAGATATCAACCATTATTGTGAGATTGTCCCCTCACAATGATATTTACCATGGCTCATCCAAAGGGTAAACACACAAGTACAAAAAAAAAAAAAATCACCACGGACTCTCACATGATGTTGTCATGGTGTCACACACATGACATCCACCATAACTCATTCCATAGGGTGGATCCACCATGGCTCATCCCAGAGGGTGGAGATAAGGGCTTTTCACCTCAAATCTATCTCAATGGAGAAGAATGCATTAACAAGTGCTTGATGATGATGTGGCTCCCTCTGAAACAGATATCAACCTTCTGACCTCCTTGTCTAAAGTTGCTTCGGATGAAATGTCAGACTCCCTCTGAATGTTGATTCCTCCTCTTTGAAGAAACTGATTGTAATGGCAATCTGTATATGTTCTCCCTCGTCGAGAGATATCTCTAGCCACCAACTCAGTCCCATGGCTGTAAGCTATGTTTCCATTCTTCAGCCTGCATGACTTCCTCACAGGATGCATCAAGCTATTCCTCCATCTAGAATGCAACAACTTGGATTCTAGAGTGAATCACTCAGCGAAAACTGACACACAGGTTCAAAACTCCACGCACTAAGCATCAGGTTTACAACAATATGGTAAACTTACTTCCAGCCAATATTAGAATCGCTGATGTTTAATTTTCAGATCTCTAGGCCCAGCGATATACTTCCTTGGAAGGGACTGAGTATATAGGAAACAACGATATGAACAAACACAAAGAGGAATTGTATATGGGCTCAAACAAAGAGCATCGCCCACGCAGTAGTTGTCCATGGTTGCCACTACAGAAAGTAGTAACCAAACCGATAGAATACAGTCCACCTCATGATTCTTCATGCAAGGATGTAACACGGCATTCCCAATTGTTCCAACACTTATTCCGCTTGCCCAATGATGCTTGGCACTTCGCTATCCACCTGCATAGGCACACTAGCACATGCCACGGCCTTCAACAATGAATATGGTAAATCATGATGCACGTGAGATAGAGCGCAAGAGATAATGCTCCACCGCATACAACATACTCCAGGCCCACCTTGTCAATCCAATACGTTCCAAAACAATTCCAAATTCACCACAAATCAATGAAGCTGATGTCTCCAAGTGTGCGCGCGAGGGATGAAGCATCCATTCAAACAAAACAGCAATTGCCAATATATAAACTGCGTGCCTCCAAGCATGGGAATTGCACAGCTGACACCAATGCTCAGATTCTTCCTCAAAATTGGTCAAATTCTCATAGGTTTTATGCGTCAAACAAGATAGAGGTCGATCCAAAGCAATACACAAGTTTGTCAATTATACCAGCCTCTTGATATATCAGCCGATCTAATCATTCAATGTGGGCAGATAAAATATCAACCACCATAGATCGTGCCTCTATTGCAGATCATGCCCAACAGGGTCCTTGTGAAATTGTAGATACAGCACTTCTCAGTGCTGCAGGTAGATGAAGAATCAGGTCCTACTTTTGGGACCAGTGAACAGCCAATCAAGGAGTGGAGAGGATCAAATGAGATCAAACACGATCAAACAACTTCTGTCGTAAGATCTTTGAGCAAATCTATGACCGCAAACTCAATACAGTGGCACGAAATTGAATTTGCCCCATAAAATGAATTCAATTTAGAGACATGAATGAGTTTGCTGGATGCAGTAGGAGCCTACTAAAGGACTCAAATTTGTGGCACTTAAACCATCAGCTATCACCTTCTGCGTGTTTGCTATCTTACCAAGTCGCTTATTTGTTAGATGAAATGCATTGAAGATTTGGAATCGACGCCTTTGAATGTAGTTGCTGTATATGGTCAAATCACTGATCCAAATTTGTTGTTTTGAATCTTGATGACCCTTGATTTGCTGAAGATATCTGATTAAATCGCCGTTTAGATGAACGTCTCTCTTCAATAAGTTGCTATCCTTAATCAATTGAATTTGTTGACTTGAGGCTGGAGAGACATAATCGCCACTATGGTGTTCTCAGTGATTTGAATATTGCCTAGGCCGAGAATCCTTTCACACAATCAAGATGAGTATTGCCTCCTTGAAATTATGCATCTATCACAGTCACATGGGCTTCCATCGTTGCATTAGTCGCTGTTGGCAATTGAATATAGAAGTGCAGTCAAGTCGCCTTCAGAATAGTAATCGCCTGTATACAAGCAATATTTATTTGAATTTGATCAATGAAATGATCGAATTCAAACACATATTAATTCTTAAAGTCCGATGCCTCATCACAATGGATTGATATTGCTTGTATTAAATAGTTTGCATTAAAAAAAAACTGTGATCCTCGACGCCTTTCATTTAATTATTTCATCAGATTGGCAAACATGAGTGACCGTATTGCCTTATTGGGAGGTTGATGAGGTTCAACCTCTGCCTTCACTAATGGTATAGAAACAACTATAAGACGCCACATATTGAATGTTTGCAATGAGAACCTTGAGCTTGGTAACTTGGTGAATCGCCTTTGCATCATAAAATGCACAGATGTAAAGCTGACCCCTTCAATAGGGTAACCAACCACCAATTGGGAGAATCAGATCATGGGCACAAAATGGAAACCTCCTTTATCATATTCTCCTCTCCATTTACATTGCCTCAACAATAGCCCTGTAATCGTGCCTACTCTGATACCATGTTGATTTTACCACAGGTATTGATTCTTTCTTTTATTGATGCATATGGGTGCTCATCTACATATCGTCCATTAATTGATTGTATGTGTTCATCACTTCAATTATATATATTGGTGGTGTCCCTTCACTAAGGGTCACCACTTTTGGCCCAATAATTATATTATATTATAATATAATTATGTTATTATATTATTATATAATAATATAATATAATCTCAATAATAATAATAATATTATAAATATAATTATTATATCATAATAATTATATTATCAATGCCTATCAATATAATTATTATATGACAATAATAATCACAACCTTTATGTTATCTATGTCGGCCTGTAGGAATTTGATCAACACTCCATCTTAGCCGATTAGGCCACTTACACATTTGTCTTCCTCAGACCGGAAGTGATAACCGACGCTGCCAATCTTCAACAATGGGAATGAACATTATCTGCTGATGTAAATTTTTGCACTTTTCTAATTTATCTCATTTCTTAGAATTATTATGAGAACAAATGTTTACAATGATGTCAAACAGATGGTAGATAATTTAGTGATTGGAAGTGCATAACTTAGGTCATGGATCGGTATTATATAGTCTATTCATACAGACTCGGAGAGGTTCTATACAGTATCCTGGCACACAATTCTTAGCATATCCACTAATTACCATATAATTAATCAATTCTAGTTTATACGAAAGATTTTGGATTAAAACTTTTTCATGAGTTTTTTGCATAAATCTTCTAAGCAGTTTTAATCAAGAAGCTTTCATATGCACTATAATGGACCGTGGAAATATCATAACTTTAGTTCCAGTTTAGTTTATTCTCTCAGAAATTGTATATGATGAATTGTATTGCATAAAAAGATAGCTAAAAATTGCTATCTGAAAACTACTCAGAGTCAGAAGGAAGTTACTTTAATCTTATGTTTTTACTTTTGAGGATACTGATTTATTGTTATGTGCAGGGGCTAAAAATTACTTTATTAAAACTAGTAATGGTCAGGATGAAGTTACTTTAATCTTATGCTCCCTCTTTTGAGATTACTGATTTATTGTTATGTGTAGGGCCTTCTTTTTTAGTCCCAAACTTATATGTAGAGATTTTTATGTGCCACTCAACTCTTACTCCCAGTTGGAACTCTTTCATGACATAATTGATGGCATTATAATTTTGGACTCACAGAATCTTATCACCGTCATCATAATAATAGGCATTGTATGTTAATTTTGTAACTAGGTTAGGAAAATAAATAGGATTCGGATTGCCTTAAGGCATCATCCGAATCCTTATAGGGCAGGGCCCTATCTATTGTATTTATATGTAATGTGTAAAACAAATAGGGCTGGGCCCTATTCCAATGTTGTCTGAATCCCAAAAAGGGGGCTGGGCCCTGTTTCATTAAGGAGGCGTGTAAATAGGGCTGGGCCCTATCTCTATGTGCACAAACTCGAATAGGGCTAGGCCCTTTATCTCCTATACGCCAAGCAACATGAAACATGTTCATCATATTATAGGGCCGACCCTATATCACTTCATGTAACGTGTGGTCCTAAATAGGTGTGCTCCCCTTGCAATATAACTTAATCATTATTAAGATGCCAAAATAGGGCAAGACTTAAGGCAACGTGTAAGCCTTATAATTGCAATTAAATCTTGGCACAAAACTTAAGGTAAAGCCGACTTGAATTGGTCTCCATGCCACATACAAATAGAGATTCATTTGTATGTATTCATCATTCAGTTTTATCATCATCAATGTGAAGTTAGCTCTGCAAGATCTGGAGGTTAGCAAATATTCATTGAAGGCAAGTGAACCACCTTTGAAGATCAGCGAATTACTTCTGCCATCAGCATTTGCCATACATGCGATCTTGGACAGTGAATACATTGAAGAGGATAGCGAGTTCCTCTTGAAGGTCCACAAACATCATTAGGTCTGCAATCTTCAGTGAAGAACTACGAAGAACTGGAAGTTGTATGCTGATAAGTCTGTTATCTTCTGCTGTTACATTGTGCCCTAGCTGAGTTACGACTGTAACTCTAATTCTGCCCTAGGTTGACAGTTATATCAGATAAGTAATCTGATCTTTATTGCCATTGTATTCTACAATTAATAAAAGGATCTAGATCTGATTTGTTGCTGGGTTTTTCCTCCAAGAGGGAGGTTTTCCCAGGGTAGTCTTGTGTTGTGTGATCCTCTATTTGTATGCTTTACTGTGCAACTTTAGTTTTCTGTTTATTGTGGATAATCTGATCATGAAAACTAACATGGTATCAGAGCCAAGTTTGCATGTGCAATGATCAGATTTACAGCCTAGACTTCTTAGTGCAGATCTAGGGTTTTCAGAAGATTTCATGCACAGTCAAGGTCCTTCATCTGCATCAATGGATTCCTCATCCTCTTAGTATCTTAGAACCTTCAAAGGTGATGTATCTCAACTTATTTCAAGGGAGATAGGTAAGTGAAGTTGTAGGTGATTTGAAGCTACCTTAAAACTTACCTTATTTTGATACTTGCTGTCATCCTTATATTTCTGCTATCATATACCTGCTATCACTTATATTCAATGTATTCATGGCTGAATAGTGATAGTGTATATATATGGATGTGTATTAACTATTAGGATCCGAGTATAGGTAAATTTCTTCTATCTATATGTCTGAATCTGTGTGTTGAGGGTTTGTAAGGGTTGGTGTTTTGTTTTACTATATCATGTCTCTAAGGTAACCTAATGTCTACTCTTGAAGATAATGTTTTCAGATTATGTCTCTCTGAAGAAAGCTTTCATGCATGACCTGAGAAGCCCTCCCTCAATCAGATCTTGTCATCGGACTAATTATGAAAGTCTACCTTTCATCTCTCTCTTTTAAGATGCTATGGGTCCACTTTGTAAGTAAGAATGAATCATTAGGTCTGTGAATTCTCTATTTAAATAGGGTTTTAGAGGGAGTCTTGATATCTTTTAATATCTCAATTTCATTCTTGGGTTCTAATCATTATGGTTTAATAGAGGAATTGATAATATATATCTAATGTATATTCCTTGTCTATTGCAAAATGTTTATTTATGATGATACAAACCATGATACACTGGGTGTATCATCCACCCTCTGTAGAGTGCAAGGTGGCAGTTCTCTCTCACCCTCTGCGGAGTGCAAGGTGAGTCCACCCTCTGCGGAGTGCAAGGTGGCAGTTCTTTCCACCCTCTGTGGAGTGCAAGGTGGCGGTTATTTCCCACCCTCTGCGGAGTGCAAGGTGGCGGTTATTTCTCACCCTCTGCGGAGTGCAAGGTGAGTTCACCCTCTGCGGTGTGCAAGGTGACAGATTGTTCTTCTCTGGGAGAAGTTTATGTATCCTTTGCGGTTGTGCATGATTTATGTTTATATATATCTTTGAGTATTAATTATTGCAGGTGTGCATATGGAAAGGCCTCTTTCATCCTCTGTGGATGTGCATGATGAAAGATAATGGTGTTATATGCAGGTTCCCAGGAAAGTGTGAAGCGTTGGCTTCTTCCTCTACAGGCATTGCTAGAGAAGATCATGTAAAGGTTCATTGTAATGTAATTGCATGATCAAATCACGAATTGTATATTGATTGAACTATTAGGGCTGGGCCCTAATCCTAAACCTTGTAAATGTTCATGCCATGGGCTTGTCCATGTGAATTTGGTTATGTATTTATTTTCTTCCCTAGTTAAGAGGGAGTGTTGATTTTGTAACTAGGTTAGGAAAATAAATAGGATTCGGATTGCCTTAAGGCATCATCCGAATCCTTATAGGGCAGGGCCCTATCTATTGTATTTATATGTAATGTGTAAAACAAATAGGGCTGGGCCCTATTCCAATGTTGTCTGAATCCCAAAAAGGGGGCTGGGCCTTGTTTCATTAAGGAGGCGTGTAAATAGGGCTGGGCCCTATCTCTATGTGCACAAACTCAAATAGGGTTGGGCCCTTTATCTCCTACACGCCAAGCAACATGAAACGTGTTCATCATATTATAGGGCCGACCCTATATCACTTCATGTAACGTGTGGTCCTAAATAGGTGCGCTCCCCTTGCAATATAACTTAATCATTATTAAGATGCCAAAATAGGGCAAGACTTAAGGCAACGTGTAAGCCTTATAATTGCAATTAAATCTTGGCACAAAACTTAAGGTAAAGCCGACTTGAATTGGTCTCCATGCCACATACAAATAGAGATTCATTTGTATGTATTCATCATTCAGTTTTATCATCATCAATGTGAAGTTAGCTCTGCAAGATCTGGAGGTTAGCGAATATTCATTGAAGGCAAGTGAACCACCTCTGAAGATCAGCGAATTACTTTTGCCATCAGCATTTGCCATACATGCGATCTTGGACAGTGAATACATTGAAGAGGATAGCGAGTTCCTCTTGAAGGTCCACAAACATCATTAGGTTTGCAATGTTTAGTGAAGAACTACGAAGAGCTGGAAGTTGTATGCTATTAAGTCTGTTATCTTCTGCTGTTACATTGTGCCCTAGTTGGGTTACAACTGTAACTCTAATTCTGCCCTAGGTTGACAGTTATATCAGATAAGTAATCTGATCTTTATTGCCATTGTATTCTACAATTAATAAAAGGATCTAGATCTGATTTGTTGCTGGGTTTTTCCTTCAAGAGGGAGGTTTTCCTAGGGTAGTCTTGTGTTGTGTGATCCTCTATTTGTATGCTTTACTGTGCAACTTTAGTTTTCTGTTTATTGTGGATAATCTGATCATGAAAACTAACATTGTATGCTAATTATGTCATCTTTCTAAAAGAAAAAGTTGTTTTTTGATGATAAGGAAAAAATGAGCATTAGGTAAAATTGGGGAAGATGGTCCAATTTGATGATGATATTGTAGACAAAAACCTGTAGGCAAACTTGGAAGCATAGTTTGCAAACTTGGACCCGGAGAGTAGTTGGCTAATCAAATAAGTTTCGTCGGGGTTTGGGGGTGATGCCCACTGTGGGGTCAAGGGGTAGTGTCCCTTGCGAGGTCTGAGGGCAGCACCCCTGGGGTGTTCCCTGTCAATGTTTTGTTGTATGTTTCTTCTTGTTTTATTATCAATATCAAACAAGACCTTCAAAACCACACAGACCTTCATGGCACACATCATTTTGCATTCACAATAAGAGTTTAATTGTTTTGAATCCATGTTTTAGGGTTGGGGGAGGGGCAAATTTGGCTTTTTGGGCAAACTTAGAAGTAAAAAAAATTAAAAATTTGACCAAATTTACTGCTTGGGTGTTGGTTCCTACAAAATTTGCTGCAAGTATGCACTGGTTTGTCATGGATGGACCTGCAGACAATTTGAAGGACCCTAGACAGGTCCTAGGGCAAATTGAATCCATACCCATATCTAGGCTGGACTGGACCCGAAACAAGGAGCTTTTCCCAGCAAAATGGTAACATAGATATTATGCAACATATAGTTAGAAACATATGAAATAAGTTTGTAGAACATTGGCGAAGCATTTCCTTTTAAATTTGAATAAAAAGAGAGTATAATATCACATTGCCAAAAGAATACAATAGTCAATAATATGATATGTGTTCATAGAAAAGCCTTGACTAAAGTGTAAGGTTTAATATTCTTTTATCTATAGTCAACCTTGGTGTGATGCAATACAAAGGGAGAACATGTATATGCAATTAGTATAAACCAATTTATAATATGTTACATTCATTCATATATATACATCCATAACATCGTATAGTTTTATAGCTTACACATCTTATTATTCATTCATCATGTTTCATCCATATATGCATATATCACATATATATTTTACACTTCCTTATTCTCACATATATTTAATAAATATTATTCCACACATGTTCCACTCTATTGCACACTCTTCCACACTCTTATCTCTCACTTTTCCCTCTTTATATAGCCTCTTTATGCCTTTTCATAATGCCTTTCCATCATATCCTTTCATAATAACTCTTAATTATCTTATTCACACGGATTTGCCTTTTTTTCTATAATATTTTACTCTTGTATAGCTTATCGAGGCATTTAGAGGTGTTTTAAGCCTATTTAAGGGGTATATAATGGACATATGGATCTAGAAATGACCCAAATAACATATGTGGTGCCTCACAACAATATATCCTTCCAAAAATATGAATCACACAATGATTGAGAATCATCATAAAAAGTAACAATTTCATTCAAGTGACAACATTTTATATTTTTCTCTTCCCCGTATACATCCAATTGATGGTTGGGATTCTACTCCATGTCACTTGCAGTTCCAGCACCGCCCTTAAACTACAAGGTAATGACTCCTCATTAGGACCATCCTCATCCTCAACCATGGTCCCCTTCAATCCACTCTCCCCTACTTCTACTTCTGCTGCACCCTCCTCTACTCTCTCAAATTTGGCAAGGGTAGTCCAATCACTATATAGAGAAATGTTTTCCAAGTCAATTGCCTCATGACTGATTGTGTTATGAAATTTTTTCCCCAAAGTGAAAAGAAAGTTATTAAATCATTAAAGGGAGATGGACAAATAAAAGTATAATATGATTCTTTGGTTAGAGTGGAGATTAATGACGAATATTTATGAAAACTTTTTTAAAGGGAGGAATAGCCGCCTTTATTAAATAATAATAAAAGACAACTTTTATGAAAGGGTGTAATTGTTTAGAAAGCACCCCCAAAGGCTTATATAAAGCATTAATGTGAGACTTGGAAAGAGGGCATGGAGATCATTCAAGGAAGAAGGTGCTTTGGTGGCCTATGGGCATTGTAGAAGGGGGCACATAGAGTGTGTCCAAGTAAAAATAACACTTGGGATTGTCTTGGCTAGGGATTTTGTGCAAGTAGGCACATACTACATAGGTTCTCTAGAGTCTAGAGTGTGCCATAGGTGTGGGGGCTGATACCATTGAAATCTTCCTAGGTGAGTGACCTTTCCAAGTGTTGTGATTTGGATAAGCACTAAAGTGATTATAATTTATAAATAAATGAAATGGAGTTGATTTAATTAAATTCTCAAAATATGTTATTTATTTCCTTTTTATTATATTTGTATTTCTAGACATGATTTTATATGTTAATGATGGTGTTCTTAATGCGCTTAAGTCTTAGCTGAGTTAACATTTTTAAATAAGCATTTTTGGACATTTGTATCTAACTTATAGATATACCTTATAATATTTAACTTAAATAATAACATTAATAAATCCACTGCCATATAGAGATGAGTTCCCCCATTTGTGGCCTCATCTGGAAATGGACAAGGCTAAAAAACCTGTAATCTACAAAAAAGTAAATAAATAAATCCACTGCCATATAAAATCAACACTTATATTAAATCTATCCAATTTTATATTCAGAGAAAAGTGGTATTACAAATTGAGATTCCATCATTGAAGCTTGTATCGTATGAAGATAAGATCATTGACATAGCTTTATGTCAACCTATTGTGCTTCTTAATATGAATGGAATCGAGTAAACTCCAATTGTGCTCATATCTAGAAGGGCCACAAGTTTGAAACAAAACTTAGAGGGATAGCCTTTGAAGATTTGAGGTTTTTGAACTAAGTTACTGGTTCAGATTTTGGATTGGGTTTGAGGATGCAAACCCGGTTCGTGGGTTTGGGCAAATTTTTTTTTTGCCTTTTGGGTTCGTGGGTCAGGTTCGTCCGTACGTGTGTGTGTATACATACTATATGCAAAAATTTAAAGAAATATGCAAAATTACAAATCTGAATACATTTAATAGTATGCTACTTCATCATTGATCAATGCCAAATGCCAATTGATAGTTTAGGATTTCAATAATATCATATTCTGTCATATGCCATATAATATATATCAATGTATCATAGATTCATATATATCTAGGTTCACAATTCAAATGAAAATCATTACAATTACAAAATTGAGAATCAAAGATAATAATTGTCTTCTATCTTCATTAATTATCAAAAGGATCTAGATCAAGATCATCATCATTTGCTCCAAGTTCAAATTCAAAATCATTTGAACCCAAACAAGTGCCACTCCCACTAGGTACATTAGCTGTAGGTATCTCATCATCATCATCCAAAGTGACTCTAACCAGATCATCAACAATCGCATCCAAGTTGGTACACTCAAGGGTTACATCCCAATGCTTCATTGACCCTTGTATTGTTGTCCTTTATTTGTTAGAAGACGCAAATTGGAATGAATATAAACCAAGTCTTCTGCTCTTTTTGAAGCCAACCAGTTACGCTTCACTGAGTGGATAAAGGAGTATGTACTCCAATTCCGTTCAGCAGCGGAAGAACTTGCAATTTGTTGAAATTGGAGAGAAAACCAACAAAACTTAAAATTAAAAAAATGCAAAATAAATTAAAGAATGTTAAAAACTTAAAAGCTAAAGTCTACAATACAAATGTTAAAATTGAAGAGTTAAAAAACTTGTGATAGTATCTTGATTGCAAGAGGTTGGAGGAACATATAATCTTGACCATGGAGGTACCACCATGTAGTACCATCCATTTTGGATTGGTCATTAATGGCACAAGGACTATGCTTTCTTCCTTAGATAAACAAACCAAACTCTTTCCTAACACTTTCCACCACTTCGGGATCACTATAGAGTCTAGCAAATGCCCGCTTGTATCCAGTAGCAACTTCAAAATCTCTATATGGTTTAGTTCTCCCTGGCAAAGAAAGCACTTCATTGCTATAGTACATGGGAGATAAAGCATGTGCAAGGAGGTGCAATGGCGTGGTCATCTTGTTCCATTGATGATGAATGATTGGTTCCACCTTTTTGAAAAACTCTTCTTGGGGTTCCTTGTCTCTTTTTGATATAATGACTTTGATTTTTTCAATCATGGTGTCCATGCCATCATAGACTTCCCCCAAACATGTTGCATCTGTATTAGGTATCATACTCAAGATAGGCTTGGTGAAATTCAATATATATTCCACACAATCCCACCAAGTGAGATCCAAGATCAATGACCTGACCTTTTGGGCCCTCACTGAATTTGATTGCTTCCAAATACTCCATTGGTTACTAATAACCTTGGCACTCAATGCCTCTTTCACCTTCAAAATTCGTCTCATCACTATTGTATGTGATGCAAATCGGGTCTCAGCAACCTAGGTTCATGTAAAAAATCTGTCAATAACACATTTAAAAAAATATAAAATAAAATTAAACATGGCATAAATAAATTAAATAGATAAATTAAATTTACCTTCGGCAATTCCAACTTCAAGAAGCTCTTGAAAATGGCTTGTAACATATGGTGGTTTGTCACGAACATTTGGATCTCCTGACCCACTCTATTTGAGTGCCAATTGCTTGCATCACCAAGTTGAGGGAGTGTACGGTGCATGGTGTCCAAAAAATGTGTGAATATCTTTGTTCAACCAAAGCACCTGCAACCCTACAAACCTTTGCATTGTCTGTGATGACTTGGACAACATTTTCATGTCCCACCATATCTATGGAATCAAAGAGGATTCTGGAAATGAATTTTGCATCTTTGAGTTGCTCCTCACAATCAATTGCCCTCAAAAACATTGCCCCTTTGGGGGACACTGCAATAACATTTATCGATGGCCGGTTTTGGCAATCCTTCCATCCATTAGAAAAATAGAAATACCTGATTCAACCCAAGAATCTCTAATTGGTTTTAATGACGTCTCTATAAAATTCTTCTCTCTTGCCAATAAGGTGGTGCGCACTTTTTCATACCCAAGACTTGTGAAACCAATAGGTGCATTATTGATTGCTGTCACCATCTCCCGCCAATATGGTGATCTTACCAAGTTGAAAGGAAGACCATTAGCATAGAGGCAACACACAATTTTTTGCTCTGCAATATCTCTTGATTCCATTTTGAATGCTTTATCCAATGTGCCTCTTTTGCGGGAAAGAGGGGAATTTTCTACTTCAACTTCATCTTGCATAGTGGGTATCTCCAAGAAAGGATGATGGGGGGCCTTTTCTGGTAGTATATGATCATTAGGTAAAGTCATTGGTGTTTTGCTTGTAGATGGATTAGCTCTTTGTTTTTCTCTTGCTATAGCTTGATCAATGTCTTCTTGTTTTCTAATGAATGTTGCTATTTGTGTTCCAGACAACCCTTTCTCATTTGGCTCTACACACATTTTAATCCCTTTCCTAGCAAGGCCACAAAAGTGACGTTTCACTCGATAATACGAGCACCTATAATTGGTTTTACAAAATTACAAGTCCATTCATATCCCCCACCTCTTGGAAGTTGTTGATGCATTGTAGTATAGTTCCATAAAGGAGATCCTCTATTAACTTTAAATTTTTGGTTTTTAGTCTTGTAACGCCCCCCACCCACTGAACTCGAACTTGTTAACATTTTTGTTTTTTGCTATTATAAGAAATTAAACATTTGTAATTTAGAAAAAAATTCAAAAAGAATTGCAAGATTACACAATGTAAAAGCTAATGGAAGTATGAAAAAACATTATAAAAAAATAGTAGAACTTGTTTATCTTTTTCTAAAATAAATATAAAAAAAATCATACTTGAAAAAATTCTTGAAAAACTTGAAAATTTTTGTTACAAGATCAAAGAATAGGGATAAATACTTACCTTAAGAGCTTGAATCTCCTTTGTGCAAGCTCTCTACCTTCGTCAAGCACTCCACAAACAATCTCCTTCGAAAATAATCAGTTGGCCTTCAAAATGCCAAAATGAAACCAAGAAAGAATAGATGAGCAAATGAAGTTGTTTTAGGTTTCAAATGTATCTAGCAAGGGGCGGATTAGGGTTTTTTGTTTAAAAAAGGCAATTTATTTATTTTTTAATGTTTTAAAGTCATTTTATGTGACTTAGACCAGCCGGCGAACTTGGGTTCAGCCGGGTTCGACCTAGGTGCACCCCAAGGGCCTTGGGTTCATTGTGGGTCTGTGTTCACGGACCCACAGTGAACCCAGGGCCCTTGGTGTGCACCCAGGTCGCACCCGTTGCGAACCCAGTGCAAACCAAGACCCACACGGACCTGGTCCGGGCTAGAGCCTTTAGATAGGCGAACCCGGTATCACAGTTTTTGAACAATGCACCCGAATCTTCCCACCAAGCAGTTAGAAAAGATAACATTCGCAAGTTTGCAAGTGAGCAATCCAATGATATTTAAACTGGGCTAAATCCTAATATAGACCAGTTTGATAATTAGTAAGTTTCTTAGCTTTTTTGTTAATATGGGAAGCCAATTGTAATTGCTAGGTACACCATTTTTGAATTTAAAATTTTGTAGAACTGAAGGTGGTTTTTTGAAGGTCACCCTAGATAAGTTAATTCATGCATGTTGGAATGTTTGTTTGTTTGTTCATTTTTTTGGTTTATTTTTTTTTATATCTTAATACCTTTTTTTGCATCTAGCACAGCAACTAGTTTTAACTTTTACTGTAGTCCACTGTTCCAGCAGATAGGGATATCAGTATACCACCTAATGAGCACGGGTTTCTCTTTATCCTTGGATATAGGAATGGACAATGATGGCCTAGAGACCATTTGGACGTTAAAATCTTTTATCAATGTCTTCCTTTTTGAGATGGCTAACTTTTCTTTGTGGTATTACTAAGCATTCTCTTGATAAAATCTTTTATCAATGTCTTCCTTTTTGAGATGGCTAACTTTAATTTGTGGTATTACTAAGCATTCTCTTGTGGTATTACTTTACAGTCTCAGTCACTGACTACTATTTCAATGGAAATTCATAAACGTTTCATTTAATTGCTGAAAATTTGTCTTTCAGTACTCTTTGTATCCTTGGAGAACCCCTTTTTGCTCCTTTCAAAATCCTTTGCTATCTTCACTCTTTTCTGTTGTCCATCTGAGCTAGTTGAGATCAGATATGAGAGTGAAATTGAAAAACTGATATGGCAGATTAGCATTGAAAAGTGAAAACATATTTGCAATTGCACAGTATGGTGTGCTATGTTTTCCAAACACAAAATGTGTTGTTTGGGGTAACCTGTTTTTGTTTTGTAGTCAGGAAAAGACAAACTCTGAAAATAATTTATCTATATGATTATATCCATTACATTTTCTTATAGTATATTATTTTAATAATTGAATCCATACATGGCCTATCTGGCATACTGGCATTTTCTTCATTTTTAAATTACCAAACATGGTCAAGAATATTATCAGATGTATAAATTGTTGCTCTTTGCTATTAAACAATTTAATACAATTATGTAAATTGATCAGTGTATAGGTCAATTTATTTTAGAATGATTGCTTATTAATATTTGCTGTGTGTTTCTTCTTGTTTGATTACATGATCTCTTATCTTCTGTGACAATTATTCTCTTCTAATATTGGGCTTCGGCTACAGGTGGAAAAGTTTATTTTAAGGGTTGAGCTATACAGGTGGCTTGAAGATCTTGAAAAAGGAAAAAGTACAACTATGGACAGGAAGACATTGACACGTGCTCTACAAAGACTTCAAAATGAGGGTCACTGTAAGTCTATATTAGTTAGTGTACCTGTTGTAACCAACTGTGGCCGGAGTCGAACAACTGAAGTGGTCTTGCATCCATCTGTTGAAGTAGGACCAGAACTTATGGGGCAAATTCATGAAAAATTAAGAAATTTTGAAATGCAAAGTCGTGGACAGGGATTAGCTAGGTCTAAGAATGATGATTCTGTACCTATTCTAAGTGGAATAAAGAGGACATCTCACTCTGAACCTTCAGATTTTCAATCAGTTAGAGCAGAGTCCATGCGTGCCAATGGTTTTATTCCTGCAAAGATGGTTCGTATTAAACTGTTACATCAATATTTGTGGTCTTATGTGAGCAGTTTACCAGACTGGGATGCTGCATTATCTTCTGGCAAACATGGATATGATGTCAAGAATCCAAATAGCACATGTAAATTATTTTCTTTGGATGGTGCCATTAAAGCAATGCCACTGGAATTGTTTATGCAAGTAATTGGATCTGTGAAGAAAATTGGAGATTTGGCCGAAAATTGCAGGCTTGGACTTTGCTTATGTGACCTCCCTGAGGAGGAATTTAAATCTCTTATGGATACACATGCAACTGGACGTCTCTCTTGGCTCATTGATGTGATAAGGCGATTAAAGGTTAGTTTTGTGTTTTGTTTGAATGATCAAGTATATCTTGTTTGGTAGATGTCAATACCATGTGAAGTGGACTTGCATAAAGTTGATTAGACGTTCTTCTCCTCATAAAAGTTACTTTCTTTTAGTGTTTGTTCCAAGCAGACTGAACCTATGATATATCATTTGGTATATACTTATTGTTGAAATCAATCAATTCCAATATTTTGGGTTTCTTTTGGAGGTCATAAATTTTATCTACAATATCTACAAAATGAGATTGGACAATATGTTCAGGCAGCCAAACAGTTGAACTTGTTTTTAATTTCTGTAGTTACTATTTTCACATACGTGAATAACATTATTTTATCAAACAGGGCCTGTGCTTATTTTTTTTTCAAATTCTTTTTTTCCTGAACTTGCTTCTTTAAGTACTTAAAAATGGAATTAAGGGCATATGATCACTCAGAGACAAGTGAACCAAAATACATATCCCCTGACAATCCCAATGCGAGGTAAATTAAAAGCATATGAACTTCATATGACTCAAGAGCTTGATGATAAAAGAAGATAATATCCCAAAAATAATGTAGTATATTCAATGTTAAGCTGATGAAAATCCACGTCCAGGATAGAAGAACAGTAGAATGAAGTGAACAAATTACAAATTCAATCAATTTCAGTCTTTACGCTTTATTTGGTCATAAATTCTATCAATACTATCTCTACATAAAGAGAATGAACAATAATATTGTTTAGGCACCCAAATGGTTGAAGTAGTTAATAGTTCTTTTATTTATTATTTCCACATACACAATTGACAGTTTTATAATTAAACAAGGTGCATGCATACGTTTCTTTTAGTTTATGTCTCTCCTTAATGTTGATTATAATTAGGGATGGCGGATTCCAATTGCCATGGGCAACATTGGAATCCGCCCAAGGGGGCCAGCCCCTTTCCCAACGTGTAGGGCTGGGCCCCATACCTCATGGCATCAAATGAAGATCCCATGCTACACTCAAGCCAACACACCACCATGTATTTGGCCAACCCTATCTTAATGCTTTCGGTTAAATAAATAAATTAAAGTCATTAAATCATAATGCAAGCCGACATGATTAAGATTATTATTCCCCATATAAATAAACTCCAACTTCGCCCTATCATTCGCTTATTTCAGGTTTTCCATCCATGCGAAATATATGTGTCGACCAATGCGAATTCAAGAGGAAGACTACATCTGCAATTAAAGGGATTTATCCCTGTCATATCAGCGAACTACACATGCCAGTTGTGGTGCGAAATTCATTAATGAAGAGAGCGAACTAAGGGATAAGGTTGCTGTCCATCAAAGACCAGACTTCATACATTACCAACCTAGGGTTTGGACCTGATTGCTGTTGGAAGGGTTAAAGGTGCAGATGTGACTACTTGATGCTTGTGAAAGTGCAGTTTTGTGGAAGACATTATCAGTCCTCAGTACAAACACCTTCAAGTTCTTGAGATAAGTGTTGTAACCCTCATATGAACATAATTCATAATCAGATCTGAGGATCTTTTCCAGCTGGGTTTTTCCTCCTAGGAGGTTTTCCCAGGGTAACCGTGTCTTGTTCTTATTTTGTTCATTTCTTTGTTATGCCTAAATCTGGAAAACTATAAATCTTTCATCTAATCAATTTAGTTAGAAACTAAATTCTGGTTTTCTGAGTTTATATTAATCTGAAAGTGTTAAAACTAACACTTAACTTGCTTCTTTAAATACTTCAAAATTGAATTAAAAGGGATAAGATCACTTAGCCACAAGCAAACAAATATATGGTATCCCCTTATATTCCACAATGCTAGGTAATTCAAAAGAATATGAATTTAGCATGAATTAAAAGCTTGATGATAATACCCCAAAACATAGTGTAGTATAGGCAAGATGCAAAAAAACCACTTTCAGGATAGCTGATTTAAAGCTTATGAAAGTGGCTTGGTATAAGGCTTATGCCATGAAACTCTTAAAAAACGAGAACACTACAAATGAGCAAGCTACCAAGATTAATCAGCACCAAAGAAAAGGCTCTGATGCATGTCAAGAACAAGTGCAGACAATAAGAATTAAGAAGACCAATAAAAGAGTAGAATGCACCCAAGATACTGAGAATATCCAGTTTCTGAATGATTGATAATGCTTCAATGTATATGCTACATTCCTTGTGTAAGCACAATCATAGCAAGTGCTCTTGACATATGAACATGCCTGGAAGGTTCCCAAAGTATGCACAAGTGGAAGATTCCTGGAAAGATGCACAAGCACAAGGATTCCATAGAGTACATACAAGTAAAAGCATGCACAAGTACAAGTGAGAGGTTTCCTAAAGATTGGGGGCTTCGGAAGACAATAAAAAATGCAATCAGGAGGTTTTGTATTATTGTCTCCTAGAAATCTAGCTCAAAATGGTAGGATGAAGATGTTGGATGCCCTAGTTTGAGGCTTTTTGTCTGTTTAGTATGTCTCAATCTGTCATTGCCTATTTTTGGTCTTCATGTAGCTTTCTTGTTGTCAGATCTGCACCTGCACACACGATAAACGAGGAAAAGTGTTTCACTATTTAGGGGTTTTTCTAAGTCAAACCTTGTGTTAGTGTTTTCACTTCCACAACGGCAAATGATGAGATCTAAGTGCATTCCCTTGCAAGGACAGAGGCTAAACAAGTAATTAAATGCTGAATTGACAAGATAGTACCTCAAGTGTGAAACCCTTTCATGGAATCCTACACAAGGTTCAATGTGATGAAGTGAAGTAATGCAAGATGTTAGTGCATGCTTTCAACATGACGAAACACAATGCAATTGATCATGATTGTTGTAGTAGACTTGAATGCTTGAATGCTCCTTGAATTGCAGATATGTGCTTGATTGCTAGAGTGTTGGGATGCTTGCTTGAAAGACTTGCTAGACTTTGAAATGAGAAAGAGAGTTGTATTTATTTGCAACTCACACCTTTTCAAAATAATCTTTTAGGGAAGGTCGACGAAGCAAGGTAAATTCTTGCTACTTGCAAAGCCGACATTCATTCTTGAAAAGGTGAGCTCCTTTTGCTTGGACAGGGGCATGGCGGTAAGAATAGGGGAATAAACCAAGTTTATGGAAAGTCCCAAAACTAGGCACAATCACACATAAATTAGGCACGTTTGCCAAAATGGGTCCCAAACCTAGTGTGAAATTGTTAAGGTCAACAATTTACGACACTACAGAGGCCAAATCTACAAAGGGTTTTGTTTGGAAGGTGCTTACCATACCTAGCAAGTCACCATCAATTTGGAGCATTTTTGATCAAATTAGAGTTCACCTTTGTGTTAAGAAGGCTGAAAAACATGTAGATCAATTGTTATTTTATCAAATTTTGAGCAGTTTACCCTAGGCCTGTAGAGAATGTCTTGCCCTAATTGATTGACATGTGGCATGAAGATGATTTTATAATGTGACATAGCTTCCACAAACCATGGTAGATTTTCTACATCTTGCCTATATTGCACTATGGTTTTAGGGTATTATCATCTTTTATCATCAAACCACTTCACCTTGTTTGGATAAGGAAGGAAGTTATTGTGCAAAGGCCAAATTTATAGGTGGCTTCTTAGCAAAGTGATAGTAGTCGTGTAACCAGAATGGAATATTCTATCAATTGGGCATATTTCATTTTCATCATTTGGTGTTTGCTAGTGTTAGCAACTGAATCCTTCGATTTGGTCTCTTTCACCATTGAGCTCTTGGATTTTGAATTGGATTTTCAAGGGCGAAAATCTTGAGTTTACAACTTCCTTTGTGAGGGTGCACATATTTTTTTAATTTGATGCATGGTTTGTTTAGAATTTGCAGATTTTTATGTGTTGTTCAGAGCAGTTTCTGTTTTGAGACCTTTTGCTCCATTTGAAGGTACAATTTTTTTGAAAGTGTATGATTTTGTACTCATTGTTATATGGAATTATACCTTTAGCATTATAGCATACTTTTGGCACTTATAGAAGTATTGAAATCAAGTCCACTTTGCATTTCAACAAGTGTAAACTGCAAAAACTCTAAATATAAAATGCCACTATCAAATTTGTTGGGATGAATTTTTGATTGAGTAATTTGAGGGGGAGTGTTCATGTGATTGTGCTCTTTTTTTCTATTTTGAGTCTTATTTGTGCTCTTCTAAATTTTCTATGGGTCATACTAAGATCCTCAACTCCATACAACTATTCAACTTGGAAGCAAAACATATGGAATATTTTAATGAATGCAGGGTACTCCCCTTATATATTGGAATCTTTTCTAGAACTGATAGAAACTAAAAAACAGATTGCATGGCTCATTAAACATACAAGAGTTGTTGTATATTTATGTACATTTGTCTCTTTGATCTTCTTTTTCACATTGAAAAGTGTACAACACCTAAAGAGTTATGATGCAAATTCGAATGGTCAAAATTGATGAGATTATGTGCTATCAAATAGATAATAATTTGATGAACCTTGACCCTAAAAGTTATGACAATATTCAAGATTATGTAACTATGGTCAATGATCTAAGAGTAGAATTCAAAGGTTGTAGTATTGATAAAAAGGATGTACAATTGATTTTCAATTTACTAAGAAAACTTGGTCCTCAATATGTTTCATTTAGTTTCGAGCTCTCAAACCTAGTAGATGACCATAGAATAGATATATATTATAGGCACTTTTGGTTCATTTTCAAAAATTCTGATGCAGGAATCTGAAAAGTTAATCTTAATGGGTCTTCTCAAGCCATTCAAATCACAAACATTGGTGGCTTGTCAACTAAAGAGTCAGAAAGGGTCTAGTAATCCTAATAAGAAACAAAAGCAATATAAGTACAAGTCATGAAATGATAGAGAATAGCCTTCATTTTCTTCACAAGAAAAATCACAATCGTCTTCTATGAAAGGGGATTTTTAGAAGGAAAGGCCAACTTGTTTCTTTTGCAAGAAAGTTGGTCATGATGAGAATTAATGTCACCCTAAATAGATTGATGTGTTGAAACATCTTCTTGAGAAGAATCACGTTACTCTGCCATCCTCTCTTTGACAGGGTTCATCTACTTCTTCAAAGTCAGCTAACAGGAGAGGAAAGACATTAGTTACATTAGTAGACTCATTTAAGTTTTGAATACTTGACTTTGATGCTTCACACCACATGGATTTTGATTGAGAACAATTTTCTTCTTTGGAACCTTGATCTATACACGATAGTAGATTGACATGGATGAAGGTTTGAGGATGTCTTTTGTGTACTTCATTTGTTTACTAGCCTTCTTTTTTATTTTCTAGATCACTCATCGTGAGAATGACAGGAAGGTCGAGTCACTCTAGATTTAGTTGTGATTTGGGATCTTGAGGATAATTCTTTGATTGCAATGGGGAAGGTTGACCATCAAACTTGGCTATATGCATTCTTCTACTTTGTGCTTAATTCTCCTATTGCATTGCTGACTCATTTTCATACAGTGAGCAAACTATGGCATGAGTGGTTTGTCCCTCTCAACTATTGCTATTTTTAATAGCTTAGCTCATAGGATATGGTTATAGGTCTTCCTTGTATCAACTTTTTTAATGGTGCATGTTTAGGTTGTAATGGGCAAGCACCCAAAGAAGAAATTTGACAAAGGAAAGTTTTGGAGGGCTTCACAAGTCTTCAAATTGTTTCACAATGATCTAACATGTCTCTTTCCGTCTTTCTCTTTCAACAAGGCTTGCTATGTTCTCACATTCATTGGTGACTTTTCTAGATAGACATGGGTCTACTTCATCAATAGGGTGAAGTCTTTGAAACGTTTCAAGACTTCAAGGCTCTTGTTGAGCAGCAATTTGGGAAGTATGTGATGATTCTCTGCACTAATAATGGTAAAAAATATGTGAATCACAAATTTAAACAATTATGTACTCTTTAGGGGATTGATCTTTTACATATAGTTGCATACACACCATAATAGAATGGTATTGTAGAATGGAAGATCATGTCCTTGAAGGAGATGGCAAGCTGCATGATTCATGCTTGATCTTTAGCTCTAAAATTATGGTTTGGAGCTGTTAATATGTTGCTCACATTTAGGTTCCTCATAAGGCCTTGAAAGGTATCACTCCTTTTGAAGCTTGGTGTGGTAGGAAATGATTGTATGGGATTTTTGAGTTTTTTGCATCCTTGCATGGTGTTGACGTGTATTTTGTACACAATCATACACAGAATAAAATACCCAAGGGTACCTTATCCTCTCTTGAATAAAGCCTCTGATTGCTGAAGATGTCGCAAAAAAGGATCAATCAGGGTGACTCCAATGTTCTTTTATGTAGGGTCTCTACGTGTGGATAAGCACCAGTGGTCGTTGTGAATACTGTTTCATCAAGGGGCCTTACGTCCTCCGAGCTTTAGGAACAAGATTTCTCTAAACTAACTGTAAAGCGGAAAAATCGAACCCTAGTCGTTCTCCCCTCCCCAACTCCAAGGAGAGAGAAGGGAGAGTCACTAGGGTTGATGGTTTTCACTTAGGAGAGACTTTACATTCAAAAGAGGGGTTGAAACCCACAAGATCCAATCCCACGCAATGCAAGATTGGATTCTAAATGAGTTTCAAGGGTTAAGACATCAAGGATACCCTCTTTTGTAAAGAATGTAGATAGAAATATTGAACTAGGAATGCATGTAAAGTAGGAAAGATTCGCTTATAAACAGAGATAGGGATATGGGATGAAGCTGCGGACTTGGAATTAGCAGTAAAATGTCGAGACGGTGCTGTTCTGCAAATTTGAGCGAAAGTTGACGCGACGATGGCGCCCGGCGTGCACACGGTCCTCCGAAAAATCCGCGAAACGAAGGGGGATCTGTTTGTCTCTGCACAAGGATTCCAGATCTTCAATTACAGCCGTGTACCTGCAACCTACACACAGAAAAGAGAGGACGATTGGGGGGTTAGGGATGAGGGGTTTGCCTTTAGGTCAAACCCCGGTTTTGGAATTAACCAAGAAATGAGAATACTGTAAGTGTAAATGTTTGTAATGTAAACAAGTACTGATACCTTGTTGTAAGAATGTTTGTATTCTTACATGCGAAGGTGTAATGTATGTAGTATGTTGTATGTTGTATGTGATCTCCTCTTCAATGGTTGAATCCTTGTCTTGAATGCAACACTTAGCCTTGAATGGAGACTTAGAATGCTCAATTGCTTGAAGGAATGCTTGAATGCTTGAATGTGTGAATATCGCTTCCGCATCTTGCTCTTGCTTATTTCCTTTTTTCCGACCTCCTCAAATGGGAGAGGAAATGTAGTTTATATACTTGTCAATTAGGGCTAATAGACTGATTTTCCCGACCTTAGGCCGACCAGGAAACATTATTTTCCAATTTGCAAACTTAAAGACCCGATGCCCACAAGAGACCGGGCCCAAAATAGGGCCAGGGACCAGGGCGCTGGGCGCCATGGTCCTGGGGGACCAGGGCGCTGGGCGCCCTAGTCCTGAAGGACCAGGGCGCTGGGCGCCATGGTCCCACCTCCCGGGACAGCAGGGTGCAAGGAGGGATCAGGCCAGGGTGCAGAAAGTGCAGTTTTTGATGTTGTAAACAGGTTTCGGGGTCTCCATTCAGGTTCAACGTTGCGCCGCCATCGTGAAGACCCAAATGCAGTCGAAATTGCAAGTGTCACAATTTTAGGACGCTACATTTAGCCCCCACTTTAGCGGGAGTATAAGCGTACGCTCATACTTCCGGTAAAGTACAAGGAAACAACATTGAAAAACTTTCACCACGTCAAGGAGGCAAGATACACCAAGCCCCCAGTGGACTAAGGATCTTACGACTTCGATTGACAAAGTAAAAGGGAAGATCACGAGGGAGAACCATGACTGTTAGTAGTAAGGTTCCCTCACTATGAGCCATGCAAGAAAGTTATCAAAAATTTTCAAGGCAAAGCTAAATTTGTCAAGAAATTTTCAAGTATCTTGAAAAGATATGAACGGGATGTATGCCCCCCTACGTTAAAACGATCGCACACGCCTCACCGAGGGTGATTGCTTTAAGGTAGTGATACATATAAGAAATGAGAAAGGAGCACGTTATCACAAGGATTTAGCCCCCAAGTGTGAGATAAGCCCAAGGATAATAGACACAAAACACAAAGCACAAGGTGACTTCGCTTTCCTTGGGGTCAGTATGCTGTATGATAATTCATGTATATCATATATATGTATGCATAATTGTTCTTCATTCCCCAATCAAGGAAGGTCACCTAGAAGAAGGGAACACATGTGTCTTTTGAGTCAACATGAGAGAGACCAAAAGAGATCTCAATGCTTTGCATCGTCCTCAAGTAGACAACACTAAGGACAACAAATAGAAGAATGAGAATAACACATAGAAGAAGTAACAAAAGAGATCAAGAGAGGAGGAGAGAGTCTGCTATGCTAATGAAACTAGTCCAGCACGTCATCTACCCCCTGATCTTGCTGATCAATATTTCGGGAAGGTAGGAAACACGCTAGAGGAGGAACATCCAACACAGCAGATGGAGCTATCACAAGATCCAAACAAGGGCTATGTTCATATCCCAAGCCACGGTGTTCTTGTCTAGGAGCTAGGATAAGTGCTTTAGAAAATTCGTTAGATAGATGGTTATCAACATCAACATATTCATATTCACTATCAGAATGAACAGGAGTAACATTTTCATCATGAATAACATTTTCATCTATATCATCATCAAGATTTATAAAAACAGGATCTTTAACTCGCACAGGATCAAAACCATCATGCATGTTATGTTTAGGAGATTTCGGCTCAATCGTCGGCTGAGGAGAAAATGGAATAATACTGGCTGAAGTTGTTTTTGGGGATTGCAAAGTTTGAGAAGCAGCTGCCTGAGCTCTAAGACGACGCTTTCGTCGGCGTTCATGTGCAGAACGATTCCGTCTAGTCTTAGTAGGAAGTTGAGAAGATTGAGGAGGAGGAATGTTCTCATCCTTATCACTTGGGTGTTTAGGTTGTGGTCTCTTAGGTTGAATAATAGGAGAAGAGGAAGGTCTCTTCTCTCCATAAGAGGAAGGAGGAGGAACTGCTCCATATAAGGGAGAAATACTTGGTTTAGGAAGGAGACCAAGTCCATCATGACGAGGAGGTATAGGTCTACTTTAAGGAAGTTTATTAGATATAGGCATAATCACATTCATAGGGATGGGTTGAGAATCTTCTTGAGGAAAGACATTAGTTTTATCTTTCAAAGGAAGAACTTCCTTCTCAAGAACGATAGGAATGTCAAGTTTGGGTGTTCTAGGTTCACTTAGAGATAGGATCATATCTTTTTTCCACTTTTGATAAGATTTAAAAAGATGATCACTTCGCCGAGGAAGAGATTGGAATTGTTTAGGCCAAAAGTAATCAATAGGAACGCTAGAAGTTCTTTCAGCTGGTTTAAAGAGACTATGATTGACAGTAACAACTTCACCATTATGGGGAAATTTCAGACACTTATGAATAGGAGAAGCAATAGCTTTCATGGAAGATAGCCAAGGATAGCCTAGCTTCACACGAAATTGTTCGGATGATGGAATAATATCAAAGTCCACATCAAGGGATTTGTTATGGACCTCAATAGGTAATGTAATAGAACCAATTGCAGGAGAAGAAAATGCATCAAATAGTTTTACAACCACATTTGTTTCATCATAGATCACTTGATTCAATTGCAAAGTAAAAAGAAATTCTTCAGTAATGATATTAACCATACAAGAAGGATCAATAAGCACTCCACGGCAAGGTGTATTCTTGATTTTTGCAACTATATATAAAGGACCATCAGGTGCCCTGATAGTTTCACTAGAATCAAAGGTGATGGAAGGTTCTTTAGGGAATTTTTGCTGCTCTACAAAGTTAATCACATTCGGAGTCATGGACACAAGATCATCAGGTGAGACAGAGGAATCAGTAGTATCAATCGCATTAGAGGTATGAGAAGGCAATGGATCAGTAAAAATCTGAAGATTTTGGTTAGGAGGAGCTACAGATGTGTTGCCTTTATCATTCACACCAGAAACAGAGATAGTATTATTATCAATCAAATCTTGAATTTTACCCTTTAAAGCAAAACATTTTTCAGTATCATGCCCAGGATGACGATGAAATTGACAAAAAGATTTGTTATCAAAATAGGGTGAATTAATCTTTGCAGGATCTATTTGCCTTATAGGAGGAAGAGTAAGCACATTTTGTTCCAATAACTTATTCATAATACTATGCAATGATTCATTCAAAGGAGTAAACTTTCTTTCTTTCTTGAAAAACTTAGAAATAGGAGGCACACCTGATGCCGCATTCACATTGTTGTTGATGATGTTTTCATTGAATTTAATAGACTCTCTGTTCGGTTTAAACTTCCCAAATGGTTGTTGACTACTATCACCCTTATCACTCGGAGCCATAGGACTTGCTTGTTCCATTTGACTCACAGTCAGTTGATAATTGTGAAGAGTTGCGCACAACTGTTGGAAAGAAGTAAACTCAGAAAACAGAAGTTTTTCTCTAATATCTTTTTGTAAATTAGAAATAAAGATTCTTTGAATATCATTGTCAGGTACTGGAAAAGAAATTTGAGCATACAAATGCTTATATCTACCAATGAAATCAGTCACTTTTTCTTTAACACCTTGTTTACATTGCATTAAATCAATCAAAGTAACTTTAGGACATATATTGTTTTGAAATTGTTGAATGAAAGCATTTGCAAGTTGTTCGAAAGAAGTAATAGAATAAGAAGGCAACGAGCAATACCATTGTAGGGCTTTATCTCTTAATGTTCTAGTAAACAGTTTTGCAAGCAACCTTTGGTCATAAGCAAAATCAGTACATATTGTTTGAAAGGTCTTAACATGTGTTAGAGGATCACCCTTACCATTATAAAGCTCCAAATGCGGAATTTCAACATGTTTAGGGGGGATAGCTCGAACAATGTCAAGAGAAAGTGGGCTCGCAACATCAAATGTGGGCACACTAAACTTAGATTGATTCATAGAGGCAATTTGTTGCTGTAAAGAAGAGACAGTTTGTGCAAGATTGTTAATGGTCACTTCAGTCGAAGAGTTCATATTAGATGTGTTAGATTGTGATGGAGGTGTTATGTTATTGAAAGAAGGTAGAGAGTAAGGTGGTGGGACACTATGATAGTTAGTCATAGGAGATGATTGGAAAGGAGGAACACTACAAGGAGGAATGGAAGGGTTAAATGAATTGCCCCCTTGCGTCATGTTTATTTGTGGAGATATAATAGGAACACTCATTGAAGGAATGAATGAAGAAGTTGGATTGAATGAAGGAAGAGGGTTGATTGAAGAAGAGGGATTGCCCCCATGACTGGTGATCATAGGAGGAATGTCTTGTATTGAAGTAGTCATTATGTTTGGTGTAAAAGTAGGTATACTAGCAATAGGAGTTGTCAAAGGAATAGAATGATTAACTTGAGTAGGAGGTTGTGTATAACCTAAGGTTTCGGCACAACTTTTCATCGGCATCACATTCGAATCCACAATGTGTGCAATACCACGCAAAATATCAATTCCATTCTTATCACTTTGAACCATACATTTTAGACCCTCAATTAAAGGAAGAGCTTGACTATCGGGGCATTCTTGAGACATCCATTGTCGAAAATCATCAAATTGGTTATCCAATTTTGAAAGTTGTTCTACAGAAACCTCATGGAGAGCTTCTTCATCATTAAGAGGATTAGAGGAGTTACCCATGTCCTCGTTAAAAAGGCCATTCAAATTAGGTTCCATCTCCTCGGTAATTACACCTTGGAAGGACTTAATTCTAAGGCTTCGTCTAACAGGAATAGTGTAAGTAGGGCTTATTGTTGTAAAACTCATGCACTAAAGAGAGAGAAGATTTTGAATTTTAGAGGTAGCAAATTTCAATAAAATCAGCCAATCTCCTAGATTTAAGCTGTTAAATGCAATCAGGACAATCTCCCGAAATTTCGGAAAAAATGTCCGGGACCGTGGCGAACGGAGTGCACACGGTCCTCGCAACTTTTTTCGAAATTTTTAGGGATGAAAGTTATGATGATTTTAAAGCTAATCTGAAAAAAATGAGTGATTTTATGATCTGTAGATAGGCCAAATTAAAGTTGCAATCTCAAAATTGAACCCTACCAAGATTGTTGAAAAATGTAAAATTTGAATTTTGAAAAAGAGGGGGAAACTGAAATTTTGAATTTTATGATTTTAGAGGGAATACTGAAAGCAATGCAAGTTTCGAAATTTAAAAGTTGACTCGATTTCATGCAAAATTCGAATTTGGAAGTGGAAATCAAGGTTGTTGCAATTAAACACTTAATTTCAAAGGTCACAAACTGCAAAAATTTGAATAAAGCACTGAAATTTCGAATGAATGCCAACACACTTTTCAGATTTAGGACTGTAAGAAACACAATTTTGATATGAATTTTAATTTCAACAATTTTTGAATGATTAGAAGCCTCAATCCAAGCAATCGCTAGACCAACTTTGACTTTAATTTTGAAAGTGTTAAAATTGATAAAATCAGCCAAAATTCTGGATTTTAGCAGAAAAATACAGTAAGATCTAGCTCCCGAAATTTCGGAAAAAATGTCGGGGACGAAGGCGCTCAGGGTGCACACGGTCCTCGCAACTTTTTTCCAAATTTTTCAGGGATGAAAGATATTGTGATTTTATTGCGGAATCCAAAGTTACAACCAATTTGGAGATGTTTTGATTAGTGAAATTATCAGTCAAAGGTTGAATCAAGAAGGTCTTAAAAATTAGGGTTTTGACATTTAACCACTTAATTTTCAGAATTAAAGCACAAATATGAATTGACAATTTGCAATAGAAGGGTAGATCTGAAACAAGCATTAACAATTAAACATTCCACAAATTTTAGGGTTTTTATGCAATTAGCCTCTAAAATTTGCAAAAGATCAAACATGGAAATGTAATTAAGGAAGCAAATTTTTCAGATCTAACCATGAATAATCAGAATGAGGATGTTCACGTCGGGTTCACCAAAATGTAAAGCGGAAAAATCGAACCCTAGTCGTTCTCCCCTCCCCAACTCCAAGGAGAGAGAAGGGAGAGTCACTAGGGTTGATGGTTTTCACTTAGGAGAGACTTTACATTCAAAAGAGGGGTTGAAACCCACAAGATCCAATCCCACGCAATGCAAGATTGGATTCTAAATGAGTTTCAAGGGTTAAGACATCAAGGATACCCTCTTTTGTAAAGAATGTAGATAGAAATATTGAACTAGGAATGCATGTAAAGTAGGAAAGATTCGCTTATAAACAGAGATAGGGATATGGGATGAAGCTGTGGACCTGGAATTAGCAGTAAAATGTCAAGACGGTGCTGTTCTGCAAATTTGAGCGAAAGTTGACGGGACGATGGCGCCCGGCGTGCACACAGTCCTCCGAAAAATCCGCGAAACGAAGGGGGATCTGTTCGTCTCTGCACAAGGATTCCAGATCTTCAATTACAGCCGTGTACCTGCAACCTACACACAGAAAAGAGAGGACGATTGGGGGGGTAGGGATGAGGGGTTTGCCTTTAGGTCAAACCCCGGTTTTGGAATTAACCAAGAAATGAGAATGCTGTAAGTGTAAATGTTTGTAATGTAAACAAGTACTGATACCTTGTTGTAAGAATGTTTGTATTCTTACATGCGAAGGTGTAATGTATGTAGTATGTTGTATGTTGTATGCGATCTCCTCTTCAATGGTTGAATCCTTGTCTTGAATGCAACACTTAGCCTTGAATGGAGACTTAGAATGCTCAATTGCTTGAAGGAATGCTTGAATGCTTGAATGTGTGAATATCGCTTCTGCATCTTGCTCTTGCTTATTTCCTTTTTTCCGACCTCCTCAAATGGGAGAGGAAAAGTAGTTTATATATTTGTCAATTAGGGCTGATAGACTGATTTTCCCGACCTTAGGCCGACCAGGAAACATTATTTTCCAATTTGCAAACTTAAAGACCCGATGCCCACAAGAGACCGGGCCCAAAATAGGGCCAGGGACCAGGGCGCTGGGCGCCATGGTCCCACCTCCCGGGACAGCAGGGTGCAAGGAGGGATCAGACCAGGGTGCAGAAAATGCAGTTTTTGATGTTGTAAACAGGTTTCGGGGTCTCCATTCAGGTTCAACGTTGCGCCGCCATCGTGAAGACCCAAATGCAGTCGAAATTGCAAGTGTCGCAATTTTAGGACGCTACACTAACAAGTCCTCAAAAAGATCAAAAGGTAGGGTTTGCAAGGGATAAATTCTAATCTAATCCTAAGAATGACCTAATGTAGGCTAGACTTGGCAAGATTCTACCAATTTCAATATTGCCATGAAATAACAACCTAACTGAAATTGATGCGATCTTCTAAGGTAACAAATGATTTTTCAATTCATCAAGGATCATAGACACTACCACAAAGGCACATATCCAATGCTCAATGACGATTGAAGGTTTAAGCAATTCAAGTCTCTCCAGTCGACCACACAAGGCGTTCCTACAATCAGTAAGAAGCTAGTGGTTTGGAACGTGAATCTCACCAAAATCAAACCCAACACTTAGTCCTTCAAACTTAAATACTACTTCGACTGAGAATGATTCATGAAAGTAAACAACCATGAAGATAGCCACAAGAATTGCAGTAAAACACCATAACTTCAATATTTTATTGATCTCAAAGCCAAAATAGACAAAAATTGCTTGAAATTCTTTCTTCAAAACTCAATCTTGCTACAAAATAACTTTCTTCTCTCCAAAAGCTCTAATCTTCTAACTATTTCTTATTGCTCACTATTTCTAATTCCAAAATGAAAATGAATGAGGGTATATATAGCATCCTCAATTACAATGAACGGCTCAGATCAAAAGAAGATCAACGGTTGAGATTCTGACACCTAAACCCTAATTAGGGTTTTATTACAAAAGTTCCCTTTTTATTGAACAATATTAAATGCATAGCCAAATATTTAATTTGGCACAAAAATCTAGGAAACATAGACCAATGATAATTAAGGTGCCATGTCATCTATAACAACCTCTCTTCTAGAACCTTATTCCCTTTCCAATGCTCCTTTTTAGCATATGCAATGAATCTGGACACGATTCCCTCAATCTCAGCAATAGGAATCTCAGGAAGATTCCTCATTCGTTCCTCCAAGTGAATAATCTGATCAAAGGCCTTGAGAAGAGCTGCGTCCCATTCAGGTTCGAGTTCCTTGATTTTCTCAATCAAGAGCATAGTAGCAAACATTTGATCTCTTTGTTCATCTGTAATAACATTCTCATCTTTGCAAAAGATGACCTTGACCCTTTCTTCCAACTCTTGAAGATCCACATCTGTCTCAACTTCGATCCTTCTGCCAAGAATAGTACATAAAACCCCAAACACCTTGTCCTGGATTGGATGGATGACCTCCTCCACTTGATTGCATTTGGCGCTGGTGTCCTCGAAAAGAACTTCCTTCATCTGGAGTAAAGTAGACCACTGGAGTAAATTATGAGCTCCTCCATCCATTATCTTTTCTTGTGCTAAGGTCTTCCTTGGTGTTTGCCTAATTACTTGAAGAACAGGAATGATAACATCTTTAGTATGAGCAAAGGCGGCTATTGTTATCATTAGGTTGTGGATGATCTCAAGGACGTGGATAGCCCGATGAATGGTCTGCATCATTCTTGTTGCAAACTCAACGGCAACTGTATGGGATTTGTCAATCCAAGAGCTCATAAGCTGGACCAAGCTCTTAACTCTCTCTGCCTCACCAACTGATTCAAGGGGAAGTGCTTGCACAGGAGATACTGCTGGATCCTGACGTTCCAAAGGCTGACTGAGGTGGCTAAAGTAGCCTCTCCAAGCACCTCTCTCTCTCTCAAGTTTTCTATTCTTTTCCATTTCTTCCTTAAGTTTATCTTTAAGCGCCTCAAATGAATCAGTTGCCTCATCCATTGCCTGCTCGGTGGTGAGTGGACCAAGCTCAACGGTTTCTACATCATATTCTTCTGCAAGGATTTCACCCTCGTACTTGTCCACTGCCGGTGTAGCTATCTGCAACTTCCTGGACCCTGTCTCATCTCTGATCATCTTGGACATTTTGGTGGCCTTCTTCTTTTCTGTTACTCCCTGAGGATTTCCAACAAGGCTATCTAAATCAATCACATTATCCTCGTCTTCGATCACAATCACCCTTGTTAGTCTCTCCTTCAACCAATCTGGAATGGCGGACCTTGTCTCTCTAACTTGTATTTCTTTAGGTAGTGGCTCTTCTTTTCGGAGAGGAGATGTCGCTTCATCATCATTCTTGTCTTCATGTAGCTCATTGACCTGGGGAGATTGACTTGATGAACGTTGAGATGCCTGTCCTTCTTCATGTTTATCATTCTGAACCATTGATTCCATAGATTCCTCCACTTCAAGTGTCCTCTTCTCTTGTCGAGAAGATGTGCCGGATGAGCGATCTTGATTGGCTTCTTGCTTCTTCTTGGAAGATTCTCTTTTCTCAGGTCTTTCCTTCCTCTTCGCACCTCTAGGATGAGGATTGCCTTCACTTACGCTCCTGGGGTGAGGATTGCCTTCGCTTGTGCTTCTAGGATGAGGATGGCCTTCACTTGCGCTTGCTCCTCCTTCTGCCGATCTTTCCTCCAAAGTAAAAGTCATAGCTATGTTCTGCTCTCTCAACTTTTGATGTTGCACATCAACCCATCTGCGAGTACAGGACAAAACTGGGGCCATCAAAGCTTTTAAGTCCACAACCTCAGGTTCATTCCAATCTATCTTTACTGCCTTGTCCTCTCTATCATAGGATGACTGGAGGTGCCTGCCACTGTCCTGAGCTTGATCGGCCACTCTGTAAACTTTGCATTTCCTGATGAAATCCAAAGGCAATCTGGAATGCATCTTTCTTTTTACTTCTAAATCATCTGAGAGATTCATCCAAAAGTCCTCTACCTGACATTCATGCTTGTATTTTCTACCAACTGTCTCTTCTATATACCCATAAGGATCAAAATTCTCCCTTAATGAAAAGAATGAAAATGAATATAAGGCCAACTCTCTTTCTGCATCATCTAAAGCTGGAGCATTAGGACATACCTCTACTGAATTTCCTAGTATGATAGGTACAGGAATTCCATTTCCATGCCTATGTCTGAATGCCTTTGCATAAGCTGCCAACTGCCTAGTCACCTCAAGTAGTACTATCCGGTCTGTCGGATATCTTGGCAACATATATGGAGGTGAAGGACACCCATGAACTCTAATATATGTAAACTTCTGAAATTGGATAAACCAGACACCATACCTCTTTACAAGTTCTTGTGCCTCTTGAGATAGCCGATTGTGAATCCTGCCTTGCAGTGTCCTGGTGATGTTCATTGTGAAAGTATCATTGACTAATTTGTAGTTACTTCCTGGTGGATGATGCAAATGAACATAAGAGTCACAAACTCTGACTTCTCCAGGTCCTCTTCCAATCACTCCTCTGTGAGGTAGTCCTGCATATTCAAAACTCCTGATCAAGGCATATATGATGTATGAGCTCATGTGGAATGACTTGGTAGCCTTCAGTCTTCTTAACTGCACATCCAAGCAATGGCTAATGATTCTAGCCCAATGAATTGTTCCTTTTCCTTGAACTATCACTTGGATGAAGAAGAACATCCACTTCTCAAAATAGAAGGCTTGAGGAGCCCCTGTAACTCGATTGAGTAAGGTTATCAAATCTCTGTACTCCTCCTGGAAGTCGATCCTATGTGGTGTGTTGGGAATCTTGCTCAGGCGAGGACGATTTTTGAGTAACCAATTTTTGTTGATGATGCTCAAGCAAGTGTCTGGATCATCTTCATACATGGATCTAGCTCCTTCCAAGCTTTTGTAAATCATATCTTTATGTTCTGGTAGATGGAGAGCTTCACTGATAGCCTCCTCTGAAAGATAAGCCAAAGTGTTTCCGTCCTTGGATACGATCGATCTTGACTGTGGGTCATAATGGCGAGCACACTCAATCATCAGCTCATGGCACTGGATTGCTGGAGTGAAGCCGGCCGCCTTGATAATGCCACTTTCAATTATTCTCCTTGCGACAGGTGATGGCTTTCCAATATAAGGGACCTCTCGAAACTTCTTCACACTGAAGTTTCCCAAGTTGGTATCTCCAATGTTGCTCCATTTTGACACGATCTTGGTCTCCATTTCTTCATTCCTTTGATCTTCCTTCATGAGGGCTGGACGACTGGTGGATGCTCCTGCCTTTGGGGTCGCCATCTTGACACCTACACAATATTTCATAATGAGCAATATACCTTGGAACGTAGAAATATAGACTGGATTTAAGTTTTAAATTTAGGAAACTTCATGATAAGTCTTTGAATTATCATTTCCTAAATATGACTATGCAATTGGAAATTCAAAATTTCAAAATTTGAACAAGGAAGATCTTGCCATACCTCTCTTTGAGAACTAGCTCTAAAAAACGATGCAAAAATTAAGAAATTCGCTAGGCAAAATGAAGATCGAAGTCTTCTAGCAAATGCGCCTCCTTCATCAACTTCACCACCCTTTGGGTCTTCAACGCCTTGAGGAAAACTCGCTCCACCTCTAACCTCCAACAAAGTTCGCACTCCTTCTTGGATTGAAATTCGCACTTCTTCTTGGATCAAAATTCACACCTCTATTGCTTCTCCAAATCGCATTTAAATAAATGATTGAATGATGGATTAAAATGCATCAAAATACCTCCCTTATATAGGCGCTTACTATTGCAATTGCCCATAGGCCGACTTGGAAAATAGGTAAAAAATAAATAAAAATTAAATAAAAGAGGAGGCCGACCTTTATAAAAAAATAATATCCCAAGCGCTCTCTTTTTATTTAATTTAATAATAATTAATTTAAATGCCTTTGCAATTAAAATTTCGATTTTTTTTTTTAAAAGGCCTAAATTAATTATTAAATGCCCATGCGAACTTATTAAATGCCAACTTAATTAAATATTTCACGTTTTTAGCGAATTTGGCATTTTAATGTAATTTGGAAAATATTGGCGCCTAAGCATGGGAAGAATAAGGGACATCTATCAACATCGCTCTGGTCCCTGGGAGAGGGACAGGAGCGATCATGCATTTTGGCCTTGTATTTCTCGCTTTTCACATTCAAAGTCTTATCTTGGACGTCCAAAATGGCCTTTTCGCTTGGAATCTTGAGTTTGATTTATTCCATCTTTGGAAGGAGTGTATCTTAAAACATTTTCGCCCTAGTCCCTTGGTGAGGGACAGGAGCGATCCTACCTTTTGCCCTTGGTCCTTGTCTTTTCCAATCGCCAATTCATGTTGCAGGGCAATCAATGATCTTCCTTGTTTGTTCTATGCATGCCTAACTCGCTTCTCCAAGACAAAATGAGCTCTTCCAAGGATATTCGCCCTGGTCCTTCAGTGAAGGACAGGAGCGATTTTTTGCTTTTGAGCTTAAAATTGTTGATTTTTAGGTTAATTCCTTGTTCATTATCTTCCTAAAGATATTTCTCACTTTGCATAATCTCGCCTTGACGTGGTTTTGGAAAGGAATGATTGATTCTATAGAAATCGCCCTGGTCCTCCAGTGAAGGACAGGAGCGATCTTTAGTCCATGGCACAAATCCTTAATCATATCAATATCTAATTATCTTCAAGGCGTAAAACATTGTTCCTTAATCCATCTTGAGTCTTGCAACGAAAGTAGCACTCCAAAATGTTAGGCAATCAGGCAAATTTGAAGATTTCGCTCTGGTCCCTTGGTGAGGGACAGGAGCGCCTTAGCCAATTTCATCAAGTTTTGTGGTTTTTTGCAACTTCGTTCTTCTTTGAAGCATTCCAAATATCATCGCCATCATGTGCCTTGGCCTGGATTCGACCAAATTTGGAAGGGAAGACTTGATAATGTATTTTTCGCCCTGGTCCCTGGGTGAGGGACAGGAGCGCCTTGGCCATTATAGGCTCCACTTGTGTTTTGCAAACTTTCAAAATTATCTTCAATGGATCGATTATGCCTTCCTTTACTCCTCTCAAACGAAAAACTTGCTTTTCCTTTGCCAAAAACTTGTGTTGAGGGAAAACCGCTCTGGTCCCTTGGAGAGGGACAAGAGCTTCCTTTAAAAATCGCCTTGGTCCTTGAGAGAGGGGCAGGATCGCCTTAGCCAATTTGGATCGATTTTCTCCATTGTGGTCCATTCAAGTTATATTCAATGAGCAAAACATACTTTCCTTGTCCTTCTCAAATCGCGAAATCATTTAAATCTTGCAAGGATAAGGCAAACTTGGAATTCAAGCTCCGGTCCTTCAGTGAGGGACAGGAGCGATTTTGTCATCTTAGCATATTTCCTTGCTTGTCGATTACTCAAATTATATTCAATGGACAAGACATGCCCTCCTTGATCTCTTCCAATCATAAAATTGTCTTGATCCTGCAAGAACAGTGCAACTTTGAAAAACAAGCTCCGGTCCTTCAGTGAGGGACAGGAGCGATTTTGGTCCTCAAGGTCAAATCTTTATAATTTTCATCTCAAATTTCCTTTGCTGGGGAAAATACCATCATTTTGCAAGCTATGAACAAAAGTCCAAATCCAAAAATGTCCAAGAAGGTGTGCTTTGAAGAAAATCGCTCTGGTCCCTGAGAGAGGGACAGGAGCGATTTTGCCCTTATAAGCCAAAATATCAAAAAATTAGGTCTTCAAATCACTTCATCATGCAAGGCTAAGTCATCTTCAAGTCCAGGAATCGGTTACCTTGCTTCCAAAATTTGGTTAGAGTTTGCCCAGACAAAATGTATAATTCCATCATTAAAATGCTAACCCTTAGACCTAACTTGAATTTGCCCTCAAAATCTTAACTGGACCCATCCTGAGACATACTTGACTTCCTGGCAGGCTCATCCTATTTCAAAATTGCAATCTCCGTGAGGATGCTTAATAATCTTTCAAAATTAGACTAGACTTGGCTTGAAAATATCAAAAGGCAACTCCTAAGGCTTAACCCTAGTCCAGACGACTCACTCACTTACTCAAAATCCTAAAAGCAGAGAGAAGAACAAGCAAAACAAAAGCAAAAAGAGGGGGGTCCCCATTTTAATGGGGCGATGTGTGAAATGGTCACAACACATGGGAACATATTCCTACAAAGAAACACGAGGCTTTAGAACCTCAAAGCCAATCTTGCATCCTTTTTGGATATCTTGATGGTTCAGGGGTTACAAGCCAATGGATCTCAAGACACATGACATTTTCATTGATTGGAATGTTCACATTGAGGAAAGCTCTCCTAGCTTGTTCTCTTGCACTTGTTCCTCCACAATAGATTCCTTCATTGATGATGATGATTTAGACGATTCTCCTCTTGCATTAGTTTGTAGATTGAAGAAGTTTATCTGTGGCCTCAAATAAGCTCTTTGGGCTTGATATGCCAAGATGGGCAACTTTTTTCTCTTGGTCATATTCTTAAAATGTCACTCCAATGTGAATGTCTACATCTTGAGACAAGATGACTTGTTTCTAGTTCTCAATGTTGATGACTTGATCATTTTAGGGAGCTCATCATCCATCATTGGCTTGACATGATAGGTTTTCCATGATTGACGTGGCTTTATTGCTCTATTTTCTTGAGATTTAGATCACTTATTTTTCTTTTGGGATTAGTCTTGCTTAGCCTAAGTATGCTTTTGGTCTTCTAACTCACTTTCACATGGCTGATTGTAAGCCTATATCATCTCCCTTTTTGTTTGGAGTTAAGTTTGAGGCTATATTCCCTTTCACTTGTTTATGACATATTGTATTGTCAACTTCTTGGTAACTTTATCTATTTGATTCACAGTTGCCGTGACATTTCATATGTAGTTGATAAGGTTTGATGCTTTATGTAGGAACCACATGAGCTTCACTAGAAAGTTGCCAAACACTTCTTGCTCTATATACAAGGCACCCACAAATAAATGATTCACTATGCCATAGGTATAGTTTACACCTAGTTGAATATATGGATTTTGATTGGGTTGGCAATCTTGATGATCTTAAGTCCACATTTGGTTACAACTTTCACCTTGTTTCTAGCCCCATTTGTTGACAAAGCAAGAAACAACATGCTATTGTTCTTTCTTTGATTGAGGCTGAGAATTGAGGTCCCGTTAATACTACCATTGAGGCTATTTGGATTTTGAATTTTGTTATTGAGTTTGGTATCTCATTTCCTTGACCATTAGTCATCTTTCATGACAACCAAAGTATCATGTAGATTCTAAAGAACCTTGTTCATCATTTGTGAACCAAACACAATGAGATCCATATGCACTACATCAACCAGTTGATATAGTGGTAGGTCATTGATTTGAAGTTTGTCCTATACTAGAGTTTGTTGCAGACATTTTCACCAAACCTTTCACTAAGAGTAAGTTTCATTATTTGCAAGCTCTCTTGAGGGAACAAGACACTTTCTTCAAGGGAGGGGTGCCCTCACACAACCCTTATCTCTTCATCCTTTGATTGGAGGGAACTTTTTCTTAAGGGTTTTCTCTTTTTTTTGGGGGGGGGGGGGCAATTTTGTACACGAGTATCTATAATGGTTATATATTTAGTACGATCCATTTATCCATCTCTAGATACACACTTAAGCGGCTCTTATGGGGGGAATTCATGTATTATTTTATTTTCTTGAATTTAGTTTATTGCATTATATGTATCCAAGTTAGGATGATCTTACTTGGGAAGATATCTACTTGTGTAGGTTGTATTTGTATCATGTGCGTTGTGACTTGTATTTTCCTAGTTTGGTCGAGATGTTGTGCACACATGTACTTTACATCTCCTTTATCCCACATTGGTTGTACATTCACATCTTTTGGTGGTGTATTTTACATATACCCCCCTTATGTACTCTTGTATCACATTTTATTGCATCTTTCGATTGGAATACAATTTATACATTATCATTTTGGTCTTTCAAGTTTTCCTTTAGGATTTCTTCATCTTGGGTGGCTATCTCCATTGTCAAATCTTACATGCACCTTCATGGTGCATGGCAGTTTTCATAACTACATCACTTTTAGGCAACCATCAATAAATCTTTTCAATCACTCAAGATGCTGAAGACAAAAATGACAAATATAAGGGTTTTCAGATATCTCTGCAGCTGCTGAGTTCTCCTATCAGCCTAGCTGAGTAACTCTTGAGTTTCTGCAGCATGTATTTCTCATAAGTAATTTCAAGCTACTCATCTACTGCAGAATCTGGTGAATCTTGTGAGAACTCATTGAGTGTGAAAATTCTGGAAAGTATGGCAAATGGTTTAAGGTTAGTTTTTCAATCTTAAAACTCTTAGCCATTCTCTCTTATTGCCACTTCTCATAAATATTTGCACATATGTGCATGTGTGTTTATCACTCTTAATGCAAAATAACTAGAGAAAAATACGACATTGACCTCTAATTTAAATATGTTGACATGAGACCAGGGTCTATTTCTCTAGCATCTAATTATATCTTATTTTAAAATACATACACATATGCACCAAGATAGTGCCATTTGTAACTTGCTACTTAGAACTACGACATGGCTACATCCATATGCTTAGTAACTTGTTTAATGCTAAATTATGATTACTAACACAATATATTGCTTATTATCACATGGATTAATTGATTACTTTAAGCCTGTATTCTTATGATAGCTCCATCATCTTTGTGAGTAGTCAAATATTATTTTGATAAATAGCTATCTGATTATGTGTATAATGAAATGGTTTATGCTTCTAGTTGCTTCGGCTTGTGATGGTCAAGGGACATGAGGAAGACGATGGCGATGCAGTCCCCCAGGCTGTTCTAACATATGCTATGGAACTCAAACCTTACATTGAAGAGCCTGTACCTCGTGCGGTTCCGTCATTGACTGCGAATGTCTTCGACCTTAGACCAAGGGTGCGACATGACTTTGTCCTCTCCAGCAGGGATGCATTGGATGCATACTGGAAAACTCTCGAATATTGCTTTTGCGCTGCAGATCCAACTATTGCAGCTCGTGCTTTTCCTGGATCTAGTGTACCTGAGGTATTTGTACATACTTAGGAGCTATAAGTTTGTGTTGCAAGAAGATAAGATTTTGTTGACTTTATTCTTTGAGTGTTGTATCCTGAATCTGCCACAATCTATTTATTTAGACTAGAATGAAGTTCTGTCACACAGTAGTTTTGAACTCATTTATAGCATAACTTGTATTTTGTTAATATTAAGTTGTGACTACATTTATTTTTCAATTTTATCTTCAGATTTTCTTACAGCGTTCTTGGACATCAGTTCGGGTTATGACCGTTGATCAGCGAACAGAGTTGCTGAAGCGTGTTGCAAATGATGATCTTGAGAAGCGCATGTCATTCAAGGAATGTGTTAAGATTTCCAAGGATCTAAATCTTACTTTGGAACAGGTTATCTTTTACATTCATAGTAAACTGTAATGTAAATTCAGTATTATCTATCATAGTTAATTCCCTCAAACAAATTATGTATCATAGAGTTGATTTTATTTTTCATCTTGTTAAATTGTTTGTTTATTATGCTCCTTGGTTCTTGCTACTTGAATGTTTTTGAATTCCATCAACGAGTCCTACGCAGCTTCCACTGATAATGTCCTAACTGATTTAACATCATTATCTATGTATAAGATGAGAAATGGAACTTAGTTGATAGGGTGAGACATTGTAGCTATTTCTTTTATGATTTGTACAAGTTGAACAATTCTTAATCATATTTCTTTTTTCGCATTGGAAGGTTTGAATCCATTTCTTCTCTCTACTTTTTTTGTTTCTCTTTTTATACATAGAAATAAGGGTACTTAATCAGCAGGGACCTTGATAGGGTGAGATATTTTCCCTCCTTTTACAAATGGCACAAAACGAACATTTCTTAACCATATTTCTTGTTGTCTTGGAAGGCGTGGATCCATTTATTCTCTCTGCTAGTTTTGTAACAGCATTTTGTGAGATATATGTAGCCATTGTTTCATGTGTGTCATTTTTAATAAAAATTCTGGCCAACCACAATTCTTTGTGAAATTTCTTAGTGTCATTCCATGTCATTTTTAGTGGTTTCAATTAATCAGTTTTTTTCTACAGTTAAAATTTTGTTTTTTGGCAGGATAATTTTTGGTTTCTTCTAAAGAGATTTTTCTGAAAATTCGTTCGTAAATACTTGGCTTTACTATTGGCAATTTTCTTGACAGTTCAAATGGCAATTTTTATCCAATTTACAAGGATTTTGTTTGTTGACTTGTTATGTGGTTCTAATATCATTTTATATATTTTCAGGGTTGAGTGAGCATCCTTGAATTAATCATCTAAATATCAACCATTTTTCAAAGGTCTTTCCATGTACTGTTTGTTTTAGTGATTGGCTTTCATTTCGATAAAAGCTTTGCTTGTTACACTAATTCAAGCATCAGCACCTCTGTTGTCTATGCCCATTAAATTTGAAGGCAGTTATTGCTTCTTATTCATCCTTTTGATCTGATATGATTGCAATAAAAATGTATGGTTCAGTGATGAATTGATAATATTGGTGTTTATCCAAGTATTCTTCAGGTTCGTAAATCTATATGGTCCTAGTTGATTTGACCACTTTCATATTGATGCCTATGTAAATCTTCTACATGTTCTGAAAGATAGCTTCATACCATTCTAGCTTCTTGGTTTAGAATTAGTTACTTCTCATATCACTGAAGCACTATTCGATCTTTGCAATGTCTAGATGTGAGAGTTTTCTTTTTCGAAACATGCATCTTATATTACATCAATTAGATAAGGTTTTTCAAAAGCAATTTTAAAGAAGTATTTAATTTTTTTAAGTATTGTTATCACAGGTGCTCAGGGTATCTTATGAGAAGAACAGAAAAGCTCGTCTTGTGGCATTGCAGAGAGAAGCTATGAATCCTTCTGATCTAGATGATAAAATGCAAATACGCATTAAAACTCAGCGACATAGTCCAAAGAGAAAGAGGTCTTCTCTAGAGGAGTTTTCAGAATATGAAAACCTAGATATCCAATTTAAAAGGCCATCTCTTCAGAGGGAAAGTCACCCTTATGAAGGAACTGACAAAAAAGGTGACCTCTATGATGGTACTCATGTTGACGAAGGGCATAATGAACACAAAAAAGAACTCTGTGAAGGCAATGATGGAGGTGGGGAAGATCAAGATGATCTTGATGATGAAGATGCTAATGATGACATATTTATTAATCACATAAGTTCTCTGTCTAGGCTGAAGCCTACACGGAAGAGACGTTTTCCCTGGACCGATAGTTTAGAAAGGTGCACACTTAAGAAAAGTTATAATGAAGCATTCACATCTAGACTTATATCATTTATTTCTTAACCAGAATAATATTCAATGTTCATTTCTGTTTAATTTGACAGGTCATTGATTACTAGCTATGCAAGATACAGAACACCACTTGGGGCTCGATTTCATCGAGTTGATTGGGTTTCAGTACCTGGTTTGCCTGCTCCCCCAGAAACTTGCCGAAGAAGAATTGCTTCTTTCAAACATGAGCCGACTGTGAGGAAAGCACTAATGCATCTCTGTAATTTGCTTACTGCACGATATTCTAAGCATCTCCAACAAATGGATGGAGATCTAATTGTAGATGATGCTGATATAGGAAATTTAGAAGGCCCCAGCCAACTCTACCCATTGTGGGATGATTTTGAAGAACCAAGCATTGCAGCTGCAGTTGATGAGGTTATGAGATGCAAATGCATGGCCAAGCTAAGTGCAGTTAAAAAGAATGGAGTCTCTTCCACATTTGTGGCAAATTGGTCCGAGTCTACTCCATCTGATAAATTTACCTCCAATGATTCTGTGAATAATGGTTCGGGTCCAGCTTATGTCAGTGAATACCCATATTCTTCTTCAGAGCATGCCTCTAAAGTATCCTCTTCATCTACATGTGCTTTAGCAGACTTTGGTGTTCCCACTTCTGCTAGCTCAATGAGTTGTGTTGTGGTGTCTGGCTCTGCTGATACTAATCCATCTGGTCGGATAAATATTGGAGGAGGCAGAACAAGGACAAATCGTCGTCGCTTGCCAAAGAAAGTTCAGAAGTTATTGGAGAATGAGGATTTCAGTACTGAAAAGCTAGTGCACAAGTCTGTTGCAGTGGCAAATGCTGTTGAACTCATCAAGCTTGTTTTCCTCAATTCCTCAACAAACACTGAGGTTCCCCAAGTGTTAGTGAATACTCTTCGCCAGTATAGTGAATTTGATGTCTTTGCGGCCTTCAATTTTCTCAGAGCACATGGGCTTGTGGTATGTAAGTCTTCCATTGACTCCATGTATTCCTTTGTGAGAGTGATAAATAAATAATATAAAATATTATTGTGGACCCAAATACGTGAAAGTAGCCATTCTATAGTGAGAATTCTAATTAATAAGGATAAATTCTCTATTATATTTATGAATAAAAATCTGGATGAAGGTGTTGTTGAAATTAAATTAACCATGTCAAATCATGTAAGTATCACCTTGGTGCTGGTAGGGGAACCTTGACTGGTGATTTTTTCTGTCAATATTTGTAGTGTTGATTTACTTCTGAAATTTCTCTATTTTTTTTGCTTGTTTGCATTTTCCTTATCAACAATAGAACCATTTACATCCCTTACATTTGTGGTTTGCATCATCAGTCTTAGTTTGATGGTGCTGTATGCTGAATGATCATTGTTGACCATTGTTAGCTCAACAGTCTATAATTTCCTATTTCATTGCTCCTTTCCATTGTTCTAACTCGAGTAATCTGTTCTAAGCTTTTCTTACTTAATCATTTTACTGTGTGGTTCATCATGGAGAGGCTCTGGCATACCCTTCCGGAGTTGATTTCATGAAATCCTGAAATAGCTTACTAATAAACCTTTTTTCCCAGATTATAACATCATAAGTTGTTTTTCATTTGACCCTAATACTTTCTCAAGTATGGTAATATTCCCCTTGATAGATTTAAAATACCCATCTTCTTAGTCTCTTTTTAAGAAAATGCAGCATCAACTTGCTTCTACATATAATATATATAGACAAGTCCAAAGTTTGAGCACATTGTCCTCTAAAATTTGGCACATTCCCCTGTAAATTGTCTTCTCTGGAAATGAAGCAGTTACCTGACAGGCTGATACCTTTACATCTGTAATGGCTACGTTGTGTTGGCAGTGCAAATGTATGAGATGAATTTTTCTGAATCTAACTGCACAAAGATACCATTTTCCCAATGCTTAAGGCCTCACTAATGAGATTATCATCAAGGAAAAAGCTCTTACCATTCCAACTTCCAAGAAAGTGCATATTGGCATGAAGAGTCCCTGTCATTTTCAATTCTACTGCAGTTCCTCACTCAAAATTATTTACATCTTTAAAAACATAGAAAGCCCAATGCTTTGCTATGCTTGAAATGGAGTTAATACACCAATTCATCAATTTTTGCTATTTTCCATGATAAGATGAGTCTACTGCACTCACAATCATAAAATCAAAAGCAAACTTAAGCTAGAAATTCTAACCACTAACAGAGTGAGATTGATGCATAACTTTGAAATGCTTGAGAACAACTAATCCTTGGAATATAATCTAAAAAAACATAAAATATCATACTACTTAACAGAGTAAAAAACATCAAATCCATTACTTCTTTTAACAGCTCTTTTTGTCTATGTTTGACATCTCAATCAGATCATCATGCTCGCTTGTTTGCTTTATCTTTTCATTCAGATACATAATTATGCAAAAAACTCCTTAGAATTTCCCTGTCTTTGCTTAAAAGTGAAAAGTAAAACCAAAATCAACTGCCATATTTTCTTTCTTGAAGTTCCTTTCATCTCTCTCTCTCTTCCTGTTCTCTAGATCTTCCTGAATTCAGTTGAGAAATTCCTCATCTTTTGGATTGTTTGGAGAGGATGACTATGGTGAAACTAGTTTATGACCATGGACATTTTGTCCAACTGTTGAGAGACAAGGACAGGTTTAGCTCTCATAGTTATTCTCTTTGTTCCATGAGAATGTGTTGATTTGTTTGTGTTAAATATCATCCAATTCATTGATGGATGCAGATTTGCTTTGGATGATCTCGAGGGATCTTTATTTTCTGATCATGAAAAGCTTAACACAGTTTGCTGCAGCCTGTGCAAGAGTTAAATGAGAATTTTTTGCATGGCTTCTAGTGCTGACACTGTTTCTCTACCGCTCCCTTAATTCCTTGATATATTGTTCAATTTACTCTTCTATTTGGAGTTTTACAGCTGTATCTAGGTGTCACTTCTGTCAGAAAAAATGCATTTTAACGTCAGAAATAAGTTTTAACAAGAAAGCATCATGAAGAATGGAATTTGTGTTGTTTTACTTTCTAAGATTGCTAAACTATATAAGACCATACTTCTATGAAATTGTTCGATTTTTTCATAGATTAAATGCCAAACATATATATAGGTTTATTAGAAGAGCTTATGTGAAGATGCTATTAACAATTGATACAGATTTCAGCCCTTGAGATATTTTGGATGATGTTTATTGTCTTATTATTTATTTGATATGTTTAACATACCGACAAATTAGGTGTATCCATTTGCAACATTTACATCCATTTTATGTATATTCTTTGACTATGTGTTGTTTCTTGCTTCTCTACAGGTTGTAGGTCATGGTGTTCAGCCGTTTGTGCTTTCTCCCAAGTTTTTTCATAATGCATCTGCATCTCCCTTTCCTATTGGTACAGGGGAAAAAGCTTCCAAGTTTGCAAAATGGTTAACTAGGGTTCAAAAAGAGCTTGAAGAGGATTGGATAAGCCTTCCTTCTGAACTGAACTGTGGTGATCTTTTTCATCTTTTTGGTCTAGTATCTTCTGGAGACATCCTTATTGCACCTAATCTGCCTAATGAAGGGATCGGGGATGCTGATGATCCCAGGGGCTTGAAGCGTAAGATTGATAAAGAGAAAGTCAATCGAGACCCGCAGTCTGCAAAACGAAAGCTCCCGTGGCCAAGAGAAGGGGAACTTTGTACACGTCGGGAAAGGGGGTTTCCTGGGATTCAAGTGAATGTGCATCGGGCAACAATTCCCATGGCTGAAATTTTCACTAGGGACGTGAATGATAAGAACCAGCTGGAAGATGATGCAGTTGGATGTTCTGGTCAATCTGATTTAGATGCTGATTTGAGTTCAGTCACTGTAAATCGTGACCTTTTTCCAAACTATAATTGTGATCATCTAGAAGGCCCAAACACACAGAGCATAGAATCTCACAAACATCTATTGGAAGCTCTGGTTAGTTTTGCAGAGGAGATTTTCTCTTTGAGAACAATGCAGGAAGAACCTTCCTTTTTTCAACCCCAGTGGTTTGAGTCAGCTTTGGATGCCATTGAGAAGGCTGGTGATGAAGGGTTGAGTTTGGAACAAGTCGCACATTCTATTGGATTAGATGGTATGTGCCTTTTCTGTGTGTTGTGTTTTGTTGTTTGGAAGATGAAGTCTAATAACTGGAAATCCTGGATTTCTTCATCCTTATTCCATAGTAAGGTGCTTAACTCATATTTATTAACCATTGTATTTATGTTGTGGCTGTAGAACATCATATGGTACAGACAGATGCAATTGTCGAGGCACTGCAGTCCTTCAACCAAGTTATAAAGGTATGTCAAGATGATTTTATTAAGCTCAGAAAGTATACAGATAACTATGTAGGTTGTTTTCATTTTTAGTATACCAATAGCCAGCTGACTCTTAGTTTTACTCTGTTCTAAAGCTACCTAACAAGAAGATAGGAACTTGCAAGTTGGGATATTGAATGCATGATTCAAATAAATTTAAAATATTTGAAGTTGTGAGCCTGTGTGAAAATCCTATGGTAGGAGAATCAGAAAAGCAGTGACAAGATTTATATGATCCAATTATATTACTAGAATGAAAATTAACTAGGTAGGTAAATAACAGAGAGGACACAATTTGAGGGCTAAGACATGGTATGAGCTGGTTGTAACTTTTTATGTGAAAAGTCAATTTCACAAAAAACAGTGGTGAATGGAAGATACGAACCAATAGGAAACGCTGGATAAATCATAAATATTGACTTGTGTAAGCAGAGGGAGGAGATGACACAACTTGGGAGCAAAGGCATTGTAATGCCCCAGATTTTTAAGTGACAATTAATTAAGTTGATTTTTATTAAGTTGTCAGAAAAAATAAAAGATATATTCAAATGATGACTTAATATTAATTAATTTAATTAAATAATAATAACTTGATAAAATATTATTAATTAAATAAAATTCTCCAAATGTGGTCAGCCTAATATTCTAGAAGCTTCTTGGAGTTCTTTATAAGGTGAATGGAGGGAGGAAGTAAGGCATGCTAGAATTTGATAAACGACTTTTGATTTCTGGATATGGAACCCTTCAGGAGTTTTGATAGAAGAGCTGGACGAAAACCTATTTCTTCCGAAGGGGTAGATTCATGACAGTCTACATCTGAGCCAAATTTGTGAAGTCTCCTTTAGAGACAAATTTGCAGTAATAAGGGCTTTTTCAGAAATTAAGTTTCAATATTATTTCAAGATGGACATTTTCATACTTTCAGTTCCTATAGCCGAAGTCATATTGGAACTAAATTAAGGAACTTTTTCATATTGGTGAGCTGGTTGTATGCCTGCTCGATTGAATTGCAAACACGATATTGCTGAGGCAGTGCAAGAGGTGCCAAATCACTAGCCTGATGAAGAGATGGGCGACACATAGGACGACAGTTTATACCTAGTGCTTTCAAAGGCTTTAATATGGCTAATGTTTAGTGATTAGGATGAAATCATGGCTGGAGCAACCTCGCGGATATTATCATAAGAGCCGTCCCTAAATAAATATTCGGAGTATCATATGGTAATTATTGGTGGATCCGATTCATTGTTTGAAGTCGGTGCATATACGCTTTCCGTCATCACATTTGCTTGTATTACATTTGGAAATTGTGAGGATTCAGAATCATTGCCAGATTGATAGTGAGCTGGATATTCAGACGGTGGTATATCTGATTTGCGGACTATTTGAGACCTAGCCGATACACTGGAGAGGAACCCGTGGATCCTTTGATGGTTTATAATTCCATATTTCTGGTGGCTGAGTTGTGGATATTTGAAGGGCACCTCTGCTATCCGTTGTGAGAAGCTCCTTGACTGTTTGGAGAAGGGCAATTAGTATTTTGCTATGTGTCAGTGACAGTAGCAAAATACATAGAGCAATTGGTGTCTTGGTGAAGCGATTTTCTGTGAGTTGACAACCCAGAGTAGTGGCAGAGATCATTAACATACCAGCAAGGAAGAAAACGCAGGCTTGGTAAAGGCAATATTAGTGTTCCAGTTATAATCATCGGAGGTCTGAAACAATCTGGTTGATAGGAGGGAACTGTGCCTGTCTGCTAGTCCAGAGGAATCTACAGAATTCTATATCAGGTGAATAGAATACATGTTGTGATTAAATATACATCCAGATGTGACTGACTTAATGCTGTATCTATGTTGGAAAAACAGTATTGTAAACTTTATGTTATTTTGTAGTGAAAGTGATGAGCAATCTGTCTGATTCATCTGTCTATTTGAATATCTCTGTGTTAGTAAGTTTTATAAGTAAAAAAATAGTGTAAGACCGAGCAGGTATATTTCAGTCATGGTACAATCTAGTTGTACATTCTGGTGCTATCACAGCTAGTCTAGAAAATTTCTCAATTTTGTGTGTAAAGTCAATCATGGGAATGTTGACGTGGCTAAAGTCGGATAACCAACTCCCTCCGGTCAATGCAGAATAGAATGTTCTTGCTGAGTGTTCTATCCTCTCTGCGTAAGGAATCCCTAATGCTGTTTTAGTTAATCAAAGGGGACAACCTCAAGGTTCCAAATGTCTATTCATGACTGCGGGATAACTCAATGGTTTGATGTGTTTTGCTGGAAACACAAGGGGCCTTACATTTGCAACAAGTTGGTCTGCATCCAACGATGGTGCAATTCTCAAGCTGGGAAAAATAAAAGCAAAAGAGAAGGGTTTAGGGATCTTAAGTGCAATGATAGGAATGGCTAGTGCTATGGGTAGACATATTTCCATAACCAATTTTTGTTTCGCTAGAGACACCCTCACAACTCGACAAGAACAATGCAATCTCCAAGAGGATGAAGGATTTTCAGACCGGAGATACTCATCTAGGCACCCAATTCTGGTGCAACCTAAAATGAATACCTATAGTTGAACTAAGCACAATTTTCGGTTCAGACTAACCATGCATGGTGACCTACAGTCAGCAGGTCACCAATGGTATGAACCTGAAATGCATCAAATACCCCCCACATTTTGCCATTAAAACCATTGAACTCTAACTAACCAACTGAAGGGAAACCATGCAAACAAAAGAAAACAAAGACAACAAACACCATATTTCAATGTTCATATATTTGCTTCAGCTGCCATTACAACAATTTCTGTAGCAGTTCTATGCTACTCCTAATTTGCAAACTGCATCTAACTACTAAAATATAACTAATTCTAACCTCTAAGAGTTTAAAAATCTAATTTGTTCTAACTAGAATCTAACCCTTTACAATGAGAGGCATCCTGCCTTTTATAGATTTTACAAATTGAACCAATGGCTAGGATTGACTGCATGTAACAGTCCTGATCTGTCTTCTAGAACTTGACAACTTTAACCCATGCCTAGTTAATCCTTAGTTATCCTCCCAACCACTTTCTCAAGTATCGACCACTATTTGACATCAATTTGGTCAATCTGGTAGTTGGAAATAACTGACCAGTGTCCCCTCATTTTTAATACATTAGATGGGGGCCCACAGGTAGTCATGAACATTAAACAATTTCAGTTTTTACAAACTATCTTTTCTGGAATTAATTCCAATCGTGTATTCCTTAGAATGCATAGACTTGTAGCATTCCGAGTGTTCTTTGTCTTCGGTCTTGAGGGTGGACTTCAACTTGTCGTCTGGTGATGGTGCATTTCCCCGTGCTTCATTTTACGCTCGGGGTGCGCTTTGGATTAGCAGTGCTCTGGGGTCGTCGTTTTGACTTTGCGCTTTGCATTTTCGCTTCTTGGTGTCGATCGCGATCCTATCTTCTCGATGTTGTCGATCTGCAAATAATCAATTTCAACTTGGGTTAATCATTTTGTAAAACTAAATAAATTAATTTAACAAATATTAAATTTTGGGGCAATGTCGAGCTTTGTTTGGACGAAAATGAGAGATGTTTGCCCTTTAAAACAATATAAATTCCTCTTTTGCAAAATTAGGGTTTTAAGTTTAAAATGTGATATTTCAAATATATATGCCAAGAATCATTTTAAATGTCTCTTTGCCTTATTATGAAATTCAGGCATTTTGTTTGGAATGAGCGAACTCTTTTATTTGGTAATTTTCTTAAACAAAAATGCCGAATTTTATATTGCCCTTCTTGCCTTAGTGATTTTCAGGCATTTGAACAATTTTGAATGCACTTTATGACCCTTACAAAATACCAGAAAATGTCGAACTTTGATCTTTTTAATCATTTCACTATGTGAAATTTGGGTTTTTGAATGAGCTTGTGTGTTTTTTTTTCTCGTCTCGACTCTTTGTTCAGGATTTTGCTTGAGAAGGGTCAGGGGGTACTCTCAGTGATTGAAGGCAAAATGAGCGAACTTGTTCTTGAATGGCCAGACTTATACTTTCACCCCCTTTTGCAAACTCAACGCTTCGAAATAAAAATGCGTGATTTTGTCAAAACGCGGGGGGTTTGGGCAATTTGTAGACAATTTCAGCCTTCCACTCAGTGATTTTCGGGCTTTGACTTGACTAACTGCCTCCATGCATAATGAGCAGGTGAATTCTGAGTGTGGGGTGTGATGAATTCTGCACCACCAAGGTGACAGCATGCTCTCCAAGCATAATTCTTCATCGAGACCAAACCGGTTCTCAATCTGGTCCTTAAATCGTGTAAACTCATCAATGCTTGACGGAGGACTGGGGATATCCGGCTGTATGAACTCCTATGGTTTGGGGATATCCCGAAAACATGTCCTTGCAATGCAAGCTCAACTCTTGACAAAAATGTCAAATAGTTCGATTCTTCGTACTCTGCTATCTGTGGATTCTGCAGTGACCTGCAGATGCGAATTCAGATAGCTTCTTGGGGTACAACTGCACACTTAGCCTTTGCTGGATTTGGGAAGTGTCAGACTGTGGACAGTCTTCATGAAGTAGTTGACCCGACATTTTGACTCAGAAATTTTTTTGGTATTTTTTTTTCTTCAGATTTTCATATTTTTTTGGTTTTTCTGGTTTAATAGGGATCTAGTATATCCCAAATTTAACATTTAAAAGGGCTCAATAGACTCAAGTTGCTGCAAGGAACCTGACAGGGGCCCTCCTTCTAGCGCCAATTTTGTTGACATGGCTAAAGTCGGATAACCAACTCCATCCGGTCAACACAGAATAGAATGTTGTTGAGTATCCTATCCTCTCTTGTGTAAGGAATCCCTAATGCTGTTTTAGTTGATCAAAGGGGACAACCTCAAGGTTCCAAATGTCAGGTCATGACTACGGGATAACTCAACGGTTTGATGTGTTTTGTTGGAAACACAAAGGGGACTTACGTGGTTAGAACAAATTGGTTTGCATTTCAGGAATTTTGGAGAGAATGCGTGGCTCTAGGTTTAGCGCGACTGAGCTAACTCGAGCATTTTTGCCAAAATGGGTGAATTTTACATGACTCTCGACTTTGAATGTGATTGTTGTTTGTAACTAGGATAATGTATGGGTTCGGATTGCCTTAAAGGCAACATCCGAACCCACTTAGGACTAGGCCCTATCCTAAAGGGTAACGTGCCCCAAGGTTAAAAGCCCATCCCTATGATAAAAACCCCACGCTACAACAAATATTGGCGCCCAAATTAAAGGAGGCCGACTTGCAATAAAACAAAGTTAAAATGCATATAAATATAAGACACCTTGCAAGTCAATATCACTCATTCATTATTTCAGCGAAGTAGCTCTGCCTGAAGAAGTGCGAACTTGCTCTTGAGGGTGCGAAATTGGCCAGACTTATGCGAACTAGTTCTAGAGGATAAAGGCAATTTTGGTACAAACTTGAAGAAGTGTAGATTTGTCATTCATGAAGGATTCAAATTTGTAAAGGGAGCTAAGTATTGTACTTTTGCTATCAAGAGAATATATAATTTGACCTAAGGGTCTTTAATGCTGGGTTTTTCCTCCTTGGAGGTTTTCCCAAGGTATTTGTGTTTGTCTCTGATCTATTTCCTTCGTCTCTAATTTTACTGAATTATGACTTATTAAAATGCTACAAATCTGATTACAATCTAGGGCATAATTTAAAGGATATAAATCTGTTTAACAAACCTAGGGTACAAAATTACATGGTATCAGAGCCAAGGTGTTTCTAACTTTTAATTTTAGCAAATCAATTGTTGCATATAGCTGCTGTGTGTTTTCAGATTAAAATGTCAGGTTTGAAGGCTGAAGATAGACTTGAGGGAGCCATTGATTTTGCTGCTTGGAAAGTCCGTATTCTTTTGATCCTTGAAGAGAATGATCTGCTGAAATTTGTAGAAGAAGAAAAGCTGTCTCCTTCAGAAGATGCTGAAGAGCTGAAATAGTTCAAGAAAGATTCCCTCAAGGCTAGGAGGATCATAATTGATTCCGTCAAGAATCATCTTGTCACTGTCATATCAAAGTTTGTGTCTGCCAAGGAAATGATCAAACACTTGGAAGGGATGTATGAAGTCAACAACCTCAGCAGGGCCCTTGCTCTAAGACAGCAACTTCTTCACATGAAAATGAAAGAAGAAGACTCAATCATAACCTACTTCATGAAGATCAATGAACTAAAGGACAAGCTAAACACTCTTGATTGCCAAATCTCGGATAAAGATCTTGTTATGATTGCATTAAATGGTCTACCTGATGAATGGGAACCATTCATTCATAGCATTGGTGGAAGAGCCGATCGTCCCAACTTTGAGCGTCTTCAATCTGATTGCATCGAAGAGGAATCTCGAATTGAGGTAAGAGGAAAACTCAAGAACTCTCACAAAGATAATCATGTTCTCTTAGCTAAATCTAGGAAAGGTGGATGTTGGAAGAAAGAAAAGAGAAGCAAAGATTTCAGATCCTCCTCCTATGATCCAAGGAAAAAGTCAAGAGATTCCTCTCACATTCATTGCTTCAGATGTGATAAGTATGGTCACTATGCCAGAGATTGTCAGACTGACCCAAAGGAAAGGGAAGCCAACTTAAATGAAGTTGCCGAACAAAGTGAAGATTACCTTCTTATCTCTGCTCTATCCAGCAATGTTCCCACAGACAGCAATACATGGATACTTGACAGTGGTGCCTCCAGACACATCTCAGGATTTCGTGAGCATCTCTCAGATCTGATTGAAAAGGACACCAACCTTCATGTAGTAATCGGTGATGATGCTCGATACTCGGTAAAAGGTTCTGGCACTACCTCTTTAAAACTAGATTCTGGTATTTCCTTACAACTATGTGATATTCTCTTTGTACCTGGTATTAAAAGAAATCTTATTTCCATTTCTGCCTTAGAAGATAAGGGTTTGTAAATAGCATTTTTTGAAGGGAAAGTACTCGCTTGGCCTAAGAAATCTAATTTCAAATCTGCTCGTATTATTGGAAATAGATGTGATAGTTTATATAAGCTTGCAGCTAATCCAATTCAAGCTCTCATTCATGAGACCCCTGAATCATGCGAGCTATGGCATAGAAGATTGGGTCACCTACACTGCCAAGCTCTCCCCACTCTCGGTAAAATGGTTAAAGGTATGCCTAAACTCAGTTTATCTCATGATGATGCTTGTAAAGGTTGTGCAATGGGTAAGAATGTAAAGAATCCTTTTCATAAAAGCGATAGTAGGGCTAAAGAAAGGTTAGAACTTATTCATTCAGATTTATGTGGTCCTATGTCTGTAGCATCTCCTAGCGGTTTCCTATATTATGTTATCTTCATAGATGATTTCTCTAGGAAAACATGGATCTATTTTCTTAAATCCAAAGAGTCTGAAGAAGTCCTAAACAGATTTAAAGAATTCAAAGCCTTAGTTGAAAATACTACAGGAAATAGAATTAAATGTTTGAGGTCTGACAATGGAGGTGAATACACCTCAGGTAGTTTCTATGACTTTTGTGTTAAAGCAGGAATTAGAGGGAGTTTTGCGTTCCCTACAATCCTCAGCAAAATGGAGTTGCTGAAAGAAAGAACAAGACCATTGTTGAAGCTGCAAGAGCCATGATCCATGATCAAGACCTGCAACCTTTTCTATGGGCGGAAGCATCCAAAACAACAGTTTATATTCAGAATAGATGTCCTCATCGCGCCCTAAAGGATGTAACTCCTGAAGAAGCATTTACAAGAATCAAACCTGACATCAGTCACCTAAGGATATTTGGTTGCCCGGTGTATGTTCATGTGCCTAAAGAAAAACGAACCAAATTGGATCCATCTGGAAAGAAAGGCATCTTACTGGGATACATCGAATCTTCCAAAGCTTTCAGGATCTACATTCCAGGTCAAAAGTATGTTGAGGTAAGTAGAGATGTAACTTTTGAAGAAGATATTGCTTTCAAAAGATTTAAAGATTCATTATCCAACAATAATGATATGGTGATTGAAAATCAAGATTCAATAGTTGATGCTAACCCTGAGATACAGGAGGAGTCTACTGACCTTCCAGATCAGGAAGTTCAGAATGACCCATCAGAACCTATGCACTCTACCGATATACCTCAGGATATTGTGGTCTGCAAGAAGAGACCACTTTGGGTTAGAAACACGATTCAAGATGCTGAAGGATTTGCTGCTCCCAGAGGAACCTTTAGAGATAGCAAGAGATTCCAAAATCACGCCAGCTACATTTCTGTGATGTGCAATCTCATTGAGTCTGAACCTCACAATGTCGAAGAAGCTATGTCCCATCATGCTTGGAAATTAGCCATGGATGAAGAGTATGGGTCTATCATCAAGAATGATGTCTAGGACATTGTACTCAGACCCAAAGGTAAGTCTATTGTTTCCTCTAAATGGTTGTTTAAAATTAAACATAATGCTGATGGTAGTATTGAAAAATATAAAGCTAGGTTTGTAGCTCGTGGTTTTTCTCAAAAGGAAGGAATAGATTATGAAGAAACCTTTGCCCCTGTTGCTAGATATACTTCTATTAGATCTATAATAGCTATTGCTACAGCCAAAGGGTGGGAGCTGCATCAAATGGACGTTAAGACAACCTTCCTCAATGGTGTCATTGAGGAGGAAGTCTACATTGAGCAACCAGAAGGTTATGTAATCCATAAAAGAGATTCTCATGTTTGCAGGTTGAAGAAAGCCTTATATGGGCTCAAACAGGTTCCTCGTGCTTGGTATGAAAGAATTGATAAGTACTTACTAAGCTTAGGATTTTGCAAGAATGATGTTGATGCTAACATTTACTTGAAAGTTTATAATGATGAGATGCTTATTCTAGTTTTGTATGTGGATGATTTATTTTTCATTGGTGAGAATAAATTAATCATAAGATGTAAGAAGGAATTAGCCTCAGAATTTGAAATGAAGGATTTAGGTCTAATGCATTACTTCCTAGGGTTAGAAGTATGGCAAAGATCCAATGAAATTTTTCTAAGTCAAGGAAAATATACTATTGATATTTTGAAAAGATTTAGAATGATAGATGTAAACCTATGCATACTCCTATGGAATCTAACTTAAAGAAGTTAAGTGTTTCTGCAGCTAACTCTGATTTTGTAGATCCATCTGAGTACAGGCAGTTGATTGGTTCCCTGATGTACCTAGTCAATACTAGGCCAGATATCTGTTATGCTGTGAATGCTCTCAGTCAGTTCATGAGCTTACCTAAACTTGTTCACCTGGTTGCTGCCAAGCACATTCTAAGATACCTGTGTGGCACGATTGGTTATGGGCTGAAGTATTCACTTAATACCTCAATCCTCTTGGAAGGCTACTTAGATTCAGATTGGGCAAAAAGTGTCAAGGACAAGAAAAGTACTTCAGGTATTTGCTTCAACTTGGGCTCTGCAGTGATCTCTTGGGCATGTAGAAAGCAATCTTCGGTAGCATTAAGCACTGCAGAAGCTGAGTACATTGCCGCATCTGTTGCATTCAGAGAAGCAATGTGGCTTCGCAAGCTCCTTGTTGGATTATTTGGTCAAGCTAGTGGTCCTACCACCATTCATTGTGATAATCAAAGCTGTATAAAGATGTCAGTAAATCCCGTATTCCATGATCGGTCTAAACATGTGGAAACTCACTATCATTTCATTCGAGACATGGTGCAAAGAGGCGCCATTCATCTAAAGTACATTAGCACAGATGAATAGATTGCGGACATTCTTACCAAACCTTTATCCAGAGTGAAGCTCAAATACTTCAGAGACAGACTTGGTGTTGTGGAAAACGGAACCCTGATTGAGAGGGAGCTTCAATCTCAGTGACTCTTCTGTAGCACTTTGAATCATTCTTTGCTTGTGTGCAAGAATGAATTATGTCCAATCTATGCTTGTGTGCTAGATGGATAATTGTAATTATGTAAAGACCCACTTGTGTATTACACTTTCTATGCTTGTGTGCTAGAACCATCCTATGCTTGTGTGCTAGGTGGAAGATGTAATTCTATGCTTGTGTGCTAGATGGAACTTTAAAGGTTCAGATTATGTATTCTCTTCTTCCCTAGTTAAGAGGGAGTGTTGTTTGTAACTAGGATAATGTATGGGTTCGGATTGCCTTAAAGGCAACATCCGAACCCACTTAGGACTGGGCCCTATCCTAAAGGGTAACGTGCCTCAAGGTTAAGCCCAGCCCTATGATAAAAACCCCACGCTACAACAAATATTGGCGCCCAAATTAAAGGAGGCTGACTTGCAATAAAACAAAGTTAAAGATGCATATAAATATAAGACACCTTGCAAGTCAATATCACTCATTCATTATTTCAGCGAAGTAGCTTTGCCTGAAGAAGTGCGAACTTGCTCTTGAGGGTGCGAAATTGGCCAGACTTATGCGAACTAGTTCTAGAGGACAAAGGCAATTTTGGTACAGACTTGAAGAAGTGCAGATCTGTCATTCATGAAGGATTCAGATTTGTAAAGGGAGCTAATTATTGTACTTTAAAGGGAGCTAATTATTGTACTTTTGCTATCAAGAGAATATATAATTTGACCTAAGGGTCTTTAATGCTGGGTTTTTCCTCCTTGGAGGTTTTCCCAAGGTATTTGTGTTTGTCTCTGATCTATTTCCTTCATCTCTGATTTTACTGAATTATGACTTATTAAAATGCTACAAATCTGATTACAATCTAGGGCATAATTTAAAGGATATAAATCTGTTTAACAAACCTAGGGTACAAAATTACAGTGATGACTAGGGCTTCGAATGGTTTTAAACGCCTTCTCAGCTAAGCAACTTCAGGCAGACTGCAAAAAACAATGGGGGTCCCCTGCGAAGATGGAGTGTGTTGTGCGAAGCACAACAGGGAAGAACATTGACAAATGAGGAATGCATTAAGAACTGTTGGGTTGAACATTTAATATAGTTTTCCAAAAAAGGATGGAGATGACACTTTGTGGGATTAGGAATGGTTTGAGCTTATTGTAATTTGTTAGGAAATTACATCTGAGGTATGAGAACTTGGCTAAAACAGCATCTGGTAGAAGAAAACAGGAATGAGTGGTTTGATTAATTGTACACCAGGTTTGCATGCAAACTATGGTGAATGCAGCATTTCATGTTACGATTCTTGCAATGTACTAAACAAAATAGTTTAGGGTTATCCTCAAAGAGAAGGCACTACCATTGGGAGTTCTGACATTCACATATTTAAAATGTAATTTGTAGAATGTAGCGAGGTGAACTAGACTTGCACCCTATCATGGAATTTTGGATAGCTATCTAGGGATTTGCTGCTTCTTATGATATTCATTTTATGATTCAATTTTAAAGATTTTAGCGCAGTCTTAGTGTAAGACTGATGGATGTACATTAGCCACGAAGCATTCTTAACCATTATCTGCATGATTTTGACTTAAACATTTCACTGAGCTTCTTGTATTCAATGATTAGAGTACAAGGATGACATTAATGTAGGTTTTGGTCCATGGATTTCACACTTTTCCTTCTCTTATCATTAGTGTTGATGAGTGTTGTTATTTTCCCAAGTCCCTGATTATTGAAATGGGAAGAGACACCCACTTTTCAGCTCTGCTTTCACAAAACATTTTACTTAGGAATTACCATTCACTGGGTTGAAAATGCACTAGTACATACAACAAAATAGAAAAACTTATTTTCTTTTAACCCAAGAACCATTCAGTTTATGGAGTAAAGATTCTAACAATTGAATAAATTCAAAATGGGATGCCTACACTCAATGCCAAAACACAATTGTAAAGTACAATATTATATGCATTATGCTGATATCATAGCAATATCAAATTTTATGGTAATGGAAATTTCACATGAACCGAATGTACAACGTGTAGAGTTCCTTAGATAGGGATATTAAGAGAAAAACACGTTTCAACAAAATTAGATGATCGATCAAATATTCTTTGACAGCTACAATTGCAAATATGAATCAAAAAATTATGCCCAAGTCTATTTTTACAACTGTTAATGGTCATAAATTCTTGTTTATGCTATTCAAATTCATGCCACTTGAGAATGATTAACAGTGTGCTCCTTTTTATCTAGAAAAGTGACGCTTAAGGGACATTTACAAGTTTATTTGCACACCTTTACTCTTCATATCTGTGTAACCCATTTACAACCTATCACCCTCGATCTACTTTTTGTCCTTCATATATTGATCTAACATCTTTGTTCCTTGCTACCCCATTTTCTAGAAAATCATTTGATATTAAATAAATCTTACTTCGAAAACTTGAATTGATTTACTTGTTATTATTAATCTAGACCAAGTCACCAAATTAGGATGTTTGGTGAGGTACCATTTAATTTTTTTTTATTGTAGCTTATCTCCATGGAAATCTTAAGCTTTTTTGCTAAGTAGCTGGGTTTCTATTGTTTCCCTATTGTTGCCAGGCCAAACTTGCTTTGGTTGTACTTTTTGCTATGTTCCACCAAGTTTCTAGGAGGGATTTTTTGAGGCCATTTTTGGGGATGGTAGATGACGACATAGGGGGTTGGCTATATTAAAAATATGGAAAATTTAAAAAATATAGGAAAGTTTCAAATATTCATATGATAACATCGATAACAATGATAATGCATTCATCGTATTGACATATGCATTATAGAATCCTTAATAAACAACAATAAGGTTCACATGTAAGGACATCAATAATCTTCGGTGAACCACTGGGACGCGTTCCTTCCCCCCAAAACCCCCATGTTTTTGGTGCGGGGATGGGGCATCGCCCTATTGTCCCTCCACCTCCACTGGGACATTAGGGATGTCCATATGTCTATGGGACGACTGGAAGTCTCCCATTTTGGGATGTGAAAAAACAATTAATTTGATGATTTCATTTGTCAAATTTTATTTAGTATTCAAGTATGTAAAATGAAAATGGAAATCTTAAATCTTAGTAATTAGTATTTGTGATTTTTCTATTTTATTAATTTACGAATTGTATATCCCCCCACCATCCCCAAATGTAGGTCCTTGGTACCCCCACCCCCCCATCCTGCCATTCCGAAACTCGGTAAAACACTGATAATCTTGTTGAGGGATTTTTTTTTTATACGTCATGATCTTGGACATGCATTTATGTACTCTATTTTCTTTTTTCATGTTTATCCAATAAAAATGCTTTCTGGCCTTTGCAAATGCTTTCTCTCTTCTCATGTGTATTGGTTTTAGTCTATTATGAAATTCATGTAATTGTTTGTACCTTCTATCACATTTGGGACTACCACTAGTACTACATCTATACTTAGAGTTTTCTTCACTTCATTGTCTTGTTCCTACTTCTCTCATGTACACTTTTTTCTTCATGGAAGGTGCATTAGGCTCAATTTTGTTGGAAACACAGTTGCCGTTGCACCAAAAAATCGACTTGTCAATGCCCAATACAACCATGAGACTTAATGAATCCACAAGGGTCAGTTAAGCCATGCCGCAAACCCGAGTGTTGTGCTACACAACACAAGGAGACCAAGGGCACACACCTTGCAATAATCCCCCCTCTACTGCAAGCGAGGGGTTTGAACCTGTGACCCAGGCTCTAATACCACTTGTTGAACCCAAGGCAGGACTCAGAGGGGGGCTGAATCAGTCTATATCAAAATTAATGTAGTAACACAATAACAAAAGATAAACAACACATCAACACCATAATTTTGTACGTGGAAAACCTAAACAGGAAAAAACCACGGTGAGCACCTGCACACAAAATATATCGACTATGTATATCCTAAGTCACCAAGTTCAAATTCGAATTCGAAGTTCGACAGCTTTGAAATTCGAATGAAGTTCGACAAGGAAAAAATTTGAAATGTATAAAATTCAAATTAAAGTCACCATATGTAATTTTGTAAGATATATAAATTAAATATGTTTAGTTATTATTAAATATTAATATTTAAAAATAAAAATAAACAAGTAAAATAATATTAAGTTTAAATATATTAAATGTTAATATAAATAAAATAATATTAATTTTTTAATAAATATAAATTATTCAAATATAAAATATATGTTATAAAAAAATATAAACCATAGAAAAGTTTTAAATCAACTACATATAAGAAAATTTAAATTCTTCAAAAGAAGTCGCAACAAGAGAGAGCAGTGGGAATGAATGAAAATGATGGGAGAGAGAGAGCAGTCGTGGAATGAATGAAAGCTAAGCCAAGAAAGAACACTACCAAATCTATTGCCCGACAGCCATCACGATTTCGAGCAGACTGATCCCGTGGTGGCATGTTGAGTAAAACATATCCTCTCACCCACCATTTCTTTGTTGTCACGCCTTGAAAAAATATGTAGTGCCCTAGCCGCGAGTAGGAGGAATTTTGTTTTGAAAAAACCTAATACAGAGTGCTCCGTACGAATTTAGCGACGAATTTCAACGAACTTTATACATTTTTTTAATGTTCGCTGAATTTCGAACTTCAACCATGAAATTCGGTGAACCTGGTGACTAAGTGTATATCAGATTACAGCGAAGGAGCTCACTCCTCCGGACATGCTGACCAAGGCTAACTGCTCTTGGGGCAAGATACAAAAATGTCTTGCAAACCTGATGCTAACTACAACAGGGCAAGATGACCAAGGCGCACACCTTGCAAAATTTCTGTTCATTCTGATCATTGTTAAATTTGCAATCCATTTTAGGCTTTGGCCATATCTGGACACTAGTAATCTTATATTAATAAGATATATGCAATTAAACTTTGATACTAGGTTTGTGTGTTTATATTTATGCACCCATACTGGGTTCTAGTCCTGCTATGGTCTAAATATGAGTATCCTTAATTTTGCTGCAGAAAATAGATAATGCCTGGGTGTGGCCTGGGTTCATTTGAGACAAATCTGCAGTGTAACCGAGTACACCCCTCTGGGGTCCTGGTCCCGTATTGAATGGGTGTCGGTATGGGTTTTGTGATGGGAGCAGCCTTGGTATGCCCAAGGTCCTGCCCAAGCAGCCCAAGCACTCTGGGTTCACTATGGGTCCTTCCTGTGAACTCATAGTGAACCCAGGGTTCTTTGGCGGAACCTAGGGTGTGCCCAGGCTGCTCCTAGGCGATCCCAAGGATCACCCAAACCAAAAAATAAATAAACAACATTCTATAAGCAAAGATGTGCCAAACACCTAATTTCCCCATTAAATGATAAAATTGCGAAAATGACATGCACCATGAAGGTTTCTATGGTTTCAAAGGCACCTAGATTTGGGCTTGGTATACAGCTGTACCCAGCTGTACCACAGCCAAAGAATTACCAGAACCCTGTGCCAATACCCGCACCCATACCAGAACTGGCAATTGAGGAAAATCTGAAAAAGAATGTAAAAAAAAACTATACAAGCTCTAAAAGCAACTACTCTAACTACACAAGCAACATAAATTTGAAAGAGAACAACTCGTGGTTGGTTGAAAGCTCATTTGCATGTGATTCCTGGTCAAGGAATCAGAGATTATGGCTATTTTTTATATTTTTGTACGGTTGTACCCAATCACTACTGAACCCTGGTTAAACAAATTACTAACTGCCAAATCCAAAGATTGAACCCGAACCAAAAACCAAACTGGCAACTCAGCAATTAAAACTGTGTTTGATAGATCAAGTACATATTTATTTAAAGTTAAAATATTACTGTGACATGCATGTATATGAAAGAACCCAACTTCTTTTGGCTGCCAGTTTCTGTGATGTGAATTTTGGTTCTATAGAAAATGCATAGGTAATAAAATTTACCCACCTGATATTCTTTTGTGGTATCTCTAACTTCAACTTTTCCTAGATGTTAATTTCTTTTTTGATTATGTTATTTGTTACTAAAATGAAATCTATCATTTCTCTCAGGTCAATGCATTTGATCATGTCCGTGCCTTTACACATCCTCATGGTTCAAAGTATTCTCTTCTTGTGTTCCCTGAAAATCATGAAGATACTAAGACAGCTGATGCCAGACATCACAAAGCAGTAACAGGCATACTGAAGACAACCCAGGATATCCAAAAGATGTATACACAAGAAAATGAGGGATTTTGTAGACCTTCTATTATTCCCTCCATTAGCTTAGGTCGACATAAGGACAGGAGTGTAACTGTGGGTGATGGACATCTAGTAACGATACTAGAAATGCCAGAAATGGACAAGACAGATCCAGCCATCTGTAAGCAATGTGATCCTCTGGGAGTAGTGTCTACTGGAAATACAGAGAAAAATGAGGAACAGCTAGAAACTGTTTCAAATTGTCCTGCTGTTCAAAATTTTAACTTGGAGCAGGAGACAACACAAAGCGAACAGGATTTGCCTGTAAATGCTCAAAGCCAGTTTCTACCTATCTTGCCTTGGCTAGGAGCAGATGGCGAAACGAATACAGTTATGCTGAAAGCATTAACACGGCGAGCCTTGGGCATTGTTATGCAACATCCTGGAATTTTGGAGGTGAAGCTTTAAATTCTTTCAATTTTATCTCATTATTGTTCTTGATGAAGCATGGTTTACTCTTTTTGTTTGTGTATTCAGTTGCTAATTAATTTTGTCCAACTGTGTACAGGATGATCTTATTAAGCAATTGGACATTTTGAATCCACAGGTGTGAAATTGTCCATAGCAATTGTCCATTTGAAGATATTATTTGTTTCTAGTTTTTCTCTATTTTTATCTCATACCATTGTGGCTGGTACAGTACTAGTCCATGTGAAAGCATTTTATAATATGCATTTAATTTTGGTGTATTTTCAGAGTGCCAGAAAGTTGCTACAGTTACTTGAGTTGGATAACCATCTTCATCTGAGGGAAATGTGCGAGTCAAAGAGAACTCCACCGAACATATTGAAAAGTCTAATTGGACCAAATTTTAAGAAGCGAAAACAAGTATGGAGAAAACATTACTATGCCAATCCAATGAGTACGGCAATCTTATAATATGTAGCCTCGGGAGGCTCTTCTCAATTCCCTGCCTTAAAGGTTAACCTTCTCTTAGGTGGAGATAATTTTTAACTGGAGGGTAGTCGTTTGTCTGTTTATGAATTTCAGCAAGCAATATGCTATCAACACTTGAGTACGAAGATAGAAGTTGTCTTGAATGCTCTTGATGGATTCACGCAAACAACTACCATATGACTAATGCGAAAATAGCTTTCACTTGAAGCATTTGGGCTACATTTTATGTAATTGAATGCAGTCTGCACCTTTATTGGCCCTAATCATATTTGTAAACAAAGGCACACTTAATGCTCATTCACTCTATGGAGGGAGATCTAGCTTCCTCTTGGAACTGTGATTGTCTTTGGGCTGGCTGGCCTTATGCATATAACATATTTTTAGAAGAGAAATTCAACAGTTGGAGCTGCCATGTGTTTTACTTCCATGTGCTACTCTTGGATCGGTTGAATATTTTGCTTCTATGTACCTTATTGTTCAGAAATTATGATTCTTTTCATATTTGAGGGAACCAATGGTGGAAAGCTAACAATGATGTCAAGATTGATCTGAGAGGATTCTTACGAGCTCTGTTATTTGAGAGATGAGTTCAGCATGTATATAATCACAGCATGATTATATCTGGTGTATAATCACAGCAAAATGAAGGTGCCATTTTTTGTATTTTTAAATTAACTTTTATTTTCACAGGAGTTTTCTTTTAATTTTCAATTTAGCGATTTACTACTGGTTTCCCATATAAAAACTCAATAGTTGTACCACAACATTTGTATGCTAACAACATTAAAAATTTGACTCACTCTTTTGCAATTAAATAAATCGATAGGGTGACATTTAATATAGCATCAATTTACAACTTGTAATCGCATCTATTTTACGTCCTTATTAAATTACTTTTTAGCAAGGGTAAATGGGAACACATTTCCTCCCTTTTTGCAGGCGTACCCATACCAAGGATGTTTTGAGGATGTAAAATTTCCGTCCCATCCCCCTTGACCCTCACAAATGCATGGAAATGTCTTGCAAGTAGAGAGACAAAAATATTGGTGAAACTGGTCATCTCCAAGAGAGCCAGGGACGTTGATGACATCCCCTGAATATCCCCATTTACAGCAAGTTTAAAAAAAGCAGCAGCCTAAGTTGAATAAAATAGTTAAAAACAAGAGTTTTTTGGTTTGCTCCACACCATGATAAGCCCTAAACACGTTAAAAACAGCCCCCTTATTCATTTGACATTCGTCATCCTCGCTAGCTGCTAGAAGTTGGAGAGAAAAAAAGAGTTTAAAACTTCAGTTTGAGTTTTAGACTTCAGCTGAATACTATATTTTATTGATTTTTGAGGCAGCGACATTAGTGAAGACTGAGAAGGGAAGTGCTGATCCAATTTACTATAGTGTTTTTTTCTTCTTTTAATTTTGTCTAATGCTTTTTCTTTTTCTTTTAACTACTTCTATGCATTTTCACTTTGCACTTGCAAGTGGCACTCCTTTTCACAAAACACTAAACATGAGTAGCAGCAATGGGAGCGAATGTGGAACAATTGGTATGGAACTAATAAGGGTTCTAGCAAGGGCTTCATTATGGTGTGTTGAAGTACGACAACCACATACATGTTTGAGTGCCCTTTTACTCTCTTCAAACATTTTGCAAAAGACACAAAATTTTGTGGAAAGTAGTGTTTGGTTGTCATAATTTTGATAAATAATTTAAAGGGAGTTACACTAGGGTAGCTGGTCATCTCTTGGATATTAGAGGATAGAGGATAAGGTTTGTCCCGATATAAAACAACTTAGAAGGAAGAGGTGAATGGATCATTTATGAAAGGTGAAACAAGATCTAAGGGTAGGCCAATGGTAGTAGAGTCTACACAATTTGCAATACCATAGTTGCTAGTAGTATTGGTAATGTTTCTACAAGAGTAGAGAGGAAGACTTGTGATAGTGAAAGGTTGGTGATAGTTGCATAGATGATCAATATGCAATCACAAAAAGTGGTTCAGTCTTCCATTACCATTTTATTTATTTATTGCGCATGCCATGATATTTATGTGGCATGTTCTTCCTAGTTCAAACAAATTAAAAAAGAATGCAATTGCTGTTGGCAACCCTTGGTGAACATAAATTATGCACCGCCCTTCTTGATATAGAGTATTTTAAGGTGAATGCATTGATCAAAGAAATAAAAGAAATTTGGATAAGGGAGAGTTGCTCTATTATAATGGATGGGTTGACCAATATTAAATATTGACCACTCATCAACATCGTATTCAAATGTGTAGTTAGCTTATTTTCTAGAGTTGTTGCTTCTTCAAGGAAACCCAAAGATGCATACTTCCAATTTTAGGTTTCGAAAGAGGCCGTAGAGGAGGCTAGGGTGTCAAATGTTGTGTTTTATCATGTGTGTAAAGTAGCCAGCATGATGGTTGAGGGTGTTTTTGAATACATCTTTTATATCTTGTGTTGTGTTCATGTATTGAACAATATATTAAAAGATAGGGAATATAGATTGGGGGAAGAGATTGGTGGTAGAAGCTAAAGATCAATTTAAGTGTTCATTTGTGATCACCATGTCTCAATCTCTTTAGGTTTTTTTCAACGAATAAATTTCTCAAACATTTGGAGACTAGATGTGTAAATTAGTTTATTTTGTTATAGACAATTTTTGAGGTGTAGGAAGCTCTACAGTTGATGAAGGTTAATCTAAAGTGGAGTAGATGGTTTGATACAAGCACGATTGAGGGAATAGATACGAAACACAAGATTCTTGATGATGATTGGGGTGAGAGAAGTACTATGCTTTTATTATTAAATTATAATTACTTAATGTTTGTAACTTATTATTATTATTGTTATATTTTGTATCAACTTTCCTTCTTCGTCATTTATACAATCTTATTCGTTTTTTTGGGAAATTTTGATTGTAGATGCATATGCTTCTCATATCCCTTGTAGATGTGATTAGATATCTCGAAACAAACTCTTGTAGTCTTGAAGAGATCAATGTGACACTTGCCAACATTCTTGGGTAGATGAATCAAACAATTCATAACAAATCTTAATTTTAAGGCTATATTTGAAGCTTAATAGGCTCACTATGGTATGCTGGTGGAACACTATGAATACTCTTTTCATGTGACAACTTTTGCCTAAAATACAATGACTTGCTTTTGTTGATATTCATGGTCCAACATTAAAAAAAAAATAGAGTTGATGACATATAGAGCTATATTAGCTCAATCCAACCCTATTGGATGATGGAGATGACATGACAAAGATACATCAAAGTTGAGGATGTTTTCCATTTACTTCCTTCACAAATTGCCACTTCCTCTAATGTGGAGGAAAAAAAGTTTACATACAAATTCCTATTTATCAAGAGGAACATGCTTGTGCTTCACTACAAGCCAATAAATTGGTAGTAGTGCATGGTGCCTTAAGAATTCATGATCAACAAACTTCAACACTATGGTGGGATGTTGATTCTAAAGATGCCACATAAATTGATATGGGGGCATGAAACGGATTGGTGGGTTTTCTATTGAATAAGGGAACCCCTAATATTGGTGGGAGTCAAATTCAAAGTTAGATTCTTTATTTAGGTGAGGATGACACAAAGTCATAGTAGTAGTAGCTTTTTGACCTTTTCATTTTGTTATATTATTAATATGCACATTGGTAGTGAAAACTCAAAATGAAATTAATTATACAAATAAATTTTGTTAATTTTTATGTTGACTTGTGAATATTTAGCTTTACTATTTCATAAAATGGTTCTATAATGTATTTGATAAATCTCCTATATATGAATAATTGAAATTTCTTATGTTTTAAAGATGTTCCTTATAGTGTGTATCTTCTGGTAATAGCTGCATGTGTTTATTTCCTCAAAATTAATCATATTTTAGATCAAACTACATGATCAAGAGAACATAATAGTTAGATTGCTAGCAAACTAGACTGGATAAAAAAGGAGAGGGTGGGAGGGTACAAGGACCAAGGTGACAAGAGAGGGTGAGAAAGGAAACTAAAAACAAGAAAAAGAAATTAAAATATATTTAAAGAAAATGAAATTACAAAACAGACAAATAACAAAACTAAAAAATAATTAGAAAATACAAGAGGATATAAAGGAAAAGAAAGAATAAAATTAACACACGCATATGAGGAACGAATATGAAGAACAAGGATTTGAAAAAAAAAGAAACATACAATAACTAAATAGAAAATAAAGAAATGAGAAGTAAGAAAAGGGAAAGAAAAAATTAAATTATAAAAACATAAATAAGCTAAAAGAAAATGAAAATTATAAATAAAAATATAAGGTTATAAAATGAAGATGAGTAAAGGGGAAAGAGGACAAAGAAGAAATGGGTAGTCAAAAAAGGAGAGGGGAAAGGGGAAGGAGACTAGGGGGAGGTAAAGGAATGAAGAAAAGGAGGAGAGGGGATACAAAAGAACAAAGGGGAAGGATGGAGACTCAAGGTGAGATGTCCAAATTTAGCTGATGGGAAGGATGGAGACTCAAGGTGAGATGCCCAAATTTAGTTGGATAGAAGGGGTTTTGCAAGAAAAGTTAAGACACCAACCTATATCCCAGTTAAGGTTGGAGGGATGTTGGTAGATTTTAATTGCCTCCTTGAGTTTTCTTCTAAAGAAATTGTCTTCCTTGGCCAAGATTTGGGTTTCTTCCAAGGGAATGTGGTGGTTGGTTGAGAAAGAATGTACATGAAGAATGTGCTTGGTTTATTTTTGAGGAAATAAACACACACAATTATTACTAGAAGATACACACAATAATGTTATGGATTGTGGAAATCATATGTCGACAATGTTCCTTATATTTTAATTGTTGTCCCTTAGAAAAGGCATCTTGTCTGCTATTATATAGAAACATGTCCCCACTTTTTGCTATTCTCATCTTAGAACCTTGGTACAATACAACTTTCTAGGACCCAAATGTGAATAAATATGTTACTAGTATAGGAGGCCCTTTCCACTTCTCCCATATATCCCACTCATCTCATCTATGCAATAAAATATTGTTATCACCATAAAGGGTTCTCCATTTCAACTTAATGGAAATAAAAAAAAAATTAAAAATAAAATTAAAATATTTCTTGAAATTCAAATAATCTACATCTTAAATTTTCTTATATAGAAAATACATCCAAAGGTTTAACAATTTTTTTTTATTAGGAGGATTCATAGATTTACCATTGATTCAATTATAGCTCTTATGGAATAAGTAAGATATTTATATGAAAAATACTTAAGTTAATTAACAATAATAACTTAGAGAGTTGTTTAAGAAGAGTTGACTAAGTTAAACATGAACTTTACATAAGAATTTGGGTCCATATTATTGAAAGACCAAAAAAATACACTCATGGAATGATTGATTGAATCAACAATTTATGTAAAAAAAGCAGCCATGGTGGTAGAGTAAAAAGTGTGACAGAAGTGGCAAGGCCATTATGAAACTGCAAGAAAAAGAAATTAATCTCTTTTAGTGGCTATGCCATTGGAAAATCATGACAATGAATTGGCAAAGAGATGATAAAATGGTGACAATGGGGAATATGAATCAAACCAAGTTTTAGTGTTGCACTTTTTTATTAGCATTGCCAAGACAAAAGCTTGACAAAAAGGAGACAAATGGGTGTAGAAAACACAAAATGGAATACTCAAGAAGGGGCAGTGGGGAGCCAATCCAAAATCACAGACCTTTGGAAAGTAGGGAAGGGAAACACCCTTCCTGAACAACAATGAAAATCCTTTCTTGGAATGTTAGGGGTCTCAACGCCCCTAACAAACAGAGGGTGATCAAGAGAAGGATTCTCTTGATCAGCGCATATGTTACCCTCCTCCAAGAAACTAAGTTAGATTACCAGCAAGCTATTTCCTTTGGTTTGGGAATTAGCTCCCTCTTTCAAGCTTCTTTTCAATCAATAGTTGCTTCAGAAGGGGCCTCTAGGGTCTAATGATACTTTGGAAGCCTTCTCGAGTTCATGTGGAAGGTGTTGCCTATAATAGAAACTGGCTGCTAGTAAAGTTCATTCACCTACAAACAAATACTTCCTTTTTTTATCATCAACACTTATGGACCAATGTCTCCTCAAAACAGGCGGCTACTCTGGCTATCCCTTGATGGGGTCATATCCCATCTTTTGGATCAACAACTCATCATAGGAGGTGACTTCAATGCTATTAGGTATGCGTCAGACAAAAGGGGAGGCATTATCAGGCTAGGCATATCTCAACATGATTTTAATGATTGGATAGAAAGGAATGGGTTTTTAGATATTGACTTAGGGGATTCCTTTACATGGACAAACAGGAGAAAAGGTTTTAGTAACATCTCAAAGGAAATTGATAGATTTTTCTGGTTGGGGGATCTTAGCTCTTTTCCCTTCTCCTTTGAATGCTCAGTTCTAGCATGTTTAGGATCTGACCATTTCCCCATTATGATTTCCCTTCAAGGTGTCTTTGACACCTCCAAATCTGCTTTTAGATTTGAGAACATGTGGATGAAAGGTCAAAATTTTCTAGCCCTAATAGAAGACTGGTGTAAAGAAGAAACATTTGAAGGCTCCAAACTTTATTGCTTCATTTCAAAGCTAAAATATGTAAAACAGAAGTTGTTGCAATGGAATTCTCAACATTTAAAAAACATCTTTTCCTCCAAAAAATCTTTAGAAGAGAGGTTGTCTGTCCTAAATGCTAAAATTATTTCTAAAGGTATGGATCAAGACTCCTTTGAACAAGAAAAGAGTCTATTCATAGATTATGAGGATATCTTATCTAAAGAATAAATTTTCCAGGAAGCAAAAGTCTAGAGAAAATTGGCTCCAAATGAGTGACAAGAATACTAAGTTCTTCCATAATGTGACAAAGATTCACAGGAGCAGAAATAGGATCTTAAAACTGGATTTGAATCATAACCAAACTATAGAAGACCCTCAAGAGATTAAGAGAGAAATAATCTCATATTATTCTACTCTACTAAACAATGCAGAAGGTTCCCATCTTATAGAGCAGGGAAAGTTCTTGGCCTTGATTCCAAATATCATCTCATATGAACAAAATCAGAAGTTAAATGAGAAATTTTCATTGGAAGAAGTAACTCAAGCTCTTAATCAGCTTCCTTCTGGAAAGGCTCCTGGCCCAGATGGATTCCTTAGTGACTTCTTCAAAAAATGCTGGCATATTTTGGGTCAAGATCTTGTTGAGGCTCTGGAGTTTACAAGAAGATCAAGCAACTTGCTCAAAGAAATCAACAATACGTTTATAACCTTTATTCCAAAAAAGGTGAAAGCTTCTAAATTAGGGGACTTCGGGCCTATCTCACTCTGCAACACAATTTACAAAATCCTCTCAAAAGTAATCACAAACAAAATGAAGCCCCTTATGACTTGCATTATATCAGATGAACAGATTGGATTCGTCCCCGGCTGCTCAATTCTCAATGGTGTCATTGTGGCCCAAGAAGCTATCCACACTCTTCAAAATACGAGAGACTAGGTATGATAATCAAATTAGATATTTCTAAAGCTTATGATAATGTGGACTGGTGGTTCTTATGCAAAATAATGCAGGCTTTTGGTTTTGACAAAAACTGGATCAATTGGGTTTTTGAATGCATTTCTACGCCCAAATTTTCAATCTTGATAAATGGGAAGCCAATAGGTTTTTTCTCCTCCTCAAGGGGCATCCGGAAAGGAGATCCTATCTCTCCATTTCTCTACATTATCATGACGGAATCTCTAGGGAGGGCCATTAAATCAAAACAATCTAACAACCTTTTGGAAGGAGTCAAAGTAACCACAAATTTTGTTGTCACACACCAACAATTTGCAGATGATAACCTTTTGATGGGTGCAACAAAAGTCAAGAAGTAATTCAACTAAAAATGTTTCTGGAATCCTTTGGGAAGGCTTCAAGACAAATCATTAACAAAGAAAAATCAACAGTTTTCTTCTTCTCCACCCCTCCCCCCCTTCAGGCTAAGATCCAAAGAATCTTGAATTGTAGATCAAACATCCTCCCCTGTATACATCTGAGCATTCCAATAGACAGAGGATTGAGGTACACTAAACTTTGGGACCCTCTAAAGCTAAAGATGACTCAAAATATAAACTCTTGGAAAGGGAAATGAATTTCATGGGATGGTAGATTAGTAATGCTCCAGGCAGTTATTTTGGCCCTTCCCATCTACCTTTTATCCTTCTTATCCCTAACCGTTGGTGCAAATTCCTTCATTATCAAGAAGATGAGAAACTTCTTTTGGCAAAACACTGAAGAAAAATAGAAAATTACCCTAATTGCTTGGGATAAAATCATCAAACCTAAATCTTTGGGGGTCTAGGAATCAAAGATCTTAAATTGCAGAACAAAGCCTTAGGAGCTAAACTAGTTTGGAAGCTCATTAAAGATCCCAAAGTGACATGGGTTAGGATGTTGGCAACTAAATATCTAACAAATGGGGATCCTCAAAACCTCCTTGGATCTAATTTTCATCCAAAGGGCTCTAGAACTTGGAATTTCATTGTCTCTTGCAGAAACTTAGTTGCAGATTTCTTGTCTTGGGACATTCATGATGGTCCCTCTAGGCTCTTTTGGGAAGACTCATGAGGAGGATACCCGAGCATTGAAAGTTCTCTTAAGATTCCAACAACTAAGCATTGTCTTAAACAACATTGGGGATCCCGAGTTAGCAACGACATGGTTTTGGAAAGGACCTCTAGCATGCAAGGATGGAGCTGGAAGGCTATGGAAGGATTGCCTATACCAATTGCTGAAATCAAACATGTTTTAGACCTTATAAGACTAAGAAATATTAATCCTAGAAGAGGGAAAGATACTCTTATTTGGGCTTGTTCGAAAACAGGTCAATATAATGCTAAAGATGGCTATAGGGTTCTAGTTAACTTTGGGAATCAAGAGGAACAAGATATTCCAACTAGGCTCTTTTGGAGCAGTAAGATCATCTTAAAAGCAGTAATCTTTGCATGGTTGGCCTTCAAAAAGAGGATTCTTACTACAAAAAGATTTACTAAAATGGGTTATGAAGGGCCCTTGAGATGCATCTTGTGCAAAGCCCATGTAGAGACAATTGATCGCCTTCTCTTGAATTGCCCTTTTGCCTCAAAAAGCTGGAGATGACTTCGTGCAAAATTGGGGTGGATATCAACCCTTCCTAATGATATACTCTCTCTTTTTCAATGCTAGCCTCTTCCTTCTAAGGAAAGCACTTTAAGCAAGATTTTGGAAATCTCTCCTTCCTGCCTTGTTTGGGAAATTTGGAAAGAAAGGAATCAAAGACTTTTTGACAATAAAGCAAAGAGATTTCAATCAGCTTTAATCTCAATTGAAACCTCAATTGTTGAGACAATAAATTACAAACTAGCTTTCGCAAGAGATTCTTCCAAAATCTTTTCTCCTTGGGATGATGGTATAAGAAATAACTGGCAAGGAATCAAGATTCCTCATTCATTTGGGCAAAAACCTAATGCTTGAAAGGAAGCTATTTGGTCCCCTCCTAAACAGGGTTGGTTCAAACTAAACTTTGATGGAGCCTCCAAAGGTAACCCAAGTCCTTCAGATATAGGATATGTGGTTAGAGATTACTCAGGGTCAATTAATGGAAAAATGGCCAAGCCATTGCCATCAGATACCAATAATATAGAAAAATTCAAAGGCCTACTAGATTGCCTCAATCATGGGTTAAGAAACATCATAGTAGAGGGAGATTCAGAGATAGAAATTAATGCAATCAAATTGAAGTCAACCCCAAACTAGCGGGTATAGGAAATATTGGATAACATAACAATTTGGCTATATTAGAGCAATTCGAGGTTAAACATATCTATAGAGAAGCGAATACAGAGGCATGTGCTCTCTCAAAATCTGCAGCAGAAGACATTTCTTTTCATTGGTGGGAGCAGGAAGGTAATTGCCAGGGCTAACCTACAGAGCATTTCCATTATTTGCTAAAAGATTCTATCATAGACAGACTTTAATATTAAAATCTATAGCAGATGACTTTTCATTGCTCTGGCGAGAGCAAGGAAAAAATTCCCAAGGTCAACCTTCAGAGAGTTAATCTATCTTTCCCAGCAGTGGTCTCTTTTCTCTATTCCTCAGGCATTAACTTTGACATTTAAGTTTGGTGAAACGACTACTTCTTTGAATTCAAACTTTTCCGCCAACTTTAAGAATTGAATAAGTCACGTCATCAATGACATCACCTAATCTTGGCCTTTTTATCAGCGAATTCTCCCACTCGCCTCCCAAAAAGATAGCCTGCGGTCCACCATCATTCAAAGTATGAGGCATGCGCTGTCCATTGGATAGAGATTAATTCTTTAGCCGGGAGATTTGGCATGATTAGAGATAGATATCCTTCGCCACCTTTGCAGGTGAATTAATTGCAAGGCATTTCTCATTAATGCTTGTCGAAGAAAGTGCCATCTAGCTTTTATTCAGCTTCCTTTGCAAGATTATCAACTAATTTATCTCTGCAATCGCATACAAAATAGGTTAAGTAGCTTCAGATCCTCAATTATCAACTAGTTTATCTTTGCAATTGCACACAAAGAAGATCAAGGTGCTACAAATTTTTGAATCTATGTCTGGTGAGGAGCCGTTTGGATTTATAATGAGTGTCTACCCTAGACCAATCTCATGTTTTGGTGCAAACACTCCCATTTCTCTTTTGGCCTCCACTCATCAAGTCTCCTTCAAGAAAATCACGAACATAAGGCTGAAGAGGCTCCTCCTATTCCTCGAGCCAACGGTTATCCTGGCCGTTAAGCTCATCCTTGGCAGTGGACATATTAGCAGGGAAGAATACCCCCGTGACAACACCATCATCTCATCTCGGTTTGTCGCTTCCCTCATGGATCTAAAGCTTGACAAACAAGCAGTCTGGACCCTCACCAAAAGACTATTTCCTAATGACATCTTGCTCAAACTGCAAGAGGTTCTTAACAAGGTGCGACATGATTATGGGGCTCCTCGGCCGAGTGAGAGAATTCTCTTCAACGTTCCCGACGAGCTGATCAAATTCTACCCTTTTCTACTTGACCTTACTGGTAAGGACCTTTAGAAGCACAAAACCTTTCCAGGCATGGGCCGCATATTCCTAAAATGACATTTTCTAGGGGAAAATCTAGAAGATTTGGGCAAGGAATAAGAGCTTTTATGTTTCGCCAGACTTAACGGTGTCTTGCCTCCAAAATTAGAAGAAGAGGACCCCCAAGCAGAACAGAGCAGACGAGGTGGTTGCAGAGGCTCTGGTCGCAACTTTGGTCATGGAAGGGGTCGTCCTCCGTGTAGAGGATCTGGAAGAGGCCAAGCTCCAATGCCTCAATCAATGCCAGAAGAGGACTCTTAATAAGATAGGTGTTTTAGTTGGGTTTTTTTCCTTTTGAGGCTGTCTCAGAGCCCACAATTGGTTTTTTAAATTGTCTACGAAAACAAAAACTTTCATAAAATTCTGCTATGCTTTCGTTTTCGCAGCTTCAAACTTTTATAATATTTTGAATGCTTTACGAGGTTTGATAAGGATTAATGTTTGTAAGAAAAACTCTATATCCACTTCGAGCCCATTAATTTTTTTGGGGCTTTGGAGTTGGTTTTCCTTTTCTGTGCATACTCAGGGACATAGTTTCATATTTTTTGTCTTTAGTTCCTCTGGGCTTTATTGGAAATCCTGGATTTAATGTTGTAAACTTTTATTTGAATCAATATATTAATCTGGCTATGCCTTTTATCGACCAAAAGAAAAAAAGAAAGAGAAATCACACTTTTTGAGTGACTTACTAGCACAAAAGCATGACAAAATTTTGAAGGGAAACTTGCACATTTTAGCTAGTGTTATCTCCCAAAAGTTCTTACAATTGGCTAGTGTTTCCACCCAATAGTTGACATTGTTATGATAAAATTCATATATAGGAAAATTCAAACTCAATTGTTGGGCATAATCTCCTAGCCAAGATTTCGATGTTTAGTAAATATTTTATCTTTTTTTTTTAAACAATTTTATTTTTTAGAACTAATATTTTAACATGTATACTTTTTTGACAAATAATAATAAAAGTTCAAAATCCATCTTTCTATTTTTTAAAGTTGTTATTTTTCAAAATTATTTTTTAAAGAATGGTGAATTAAGTTAAAAATCTTTTCTATTTTAAAGAGTCACTTTTTTCAAAAACTTTTTTTCTCCTAATTTTCTTTTTCTAAAGCAATCATTGGTTTCATAGCCATGGATAATGTTTCAACAATTTCCACAAGCTTTTTTTGATAAAATTTGTAAGACAAAGTCATTCTATTTTTTTAAAAATGACTAAAGTGACAAAAAGTTTATATTTTCCTAAAGGAGATAAGTTTGAGCTTATTGATAGGATTTTATTTTATTAATTGTTTTAGAATTAGTTTTCTTTAAATAGTTTTGGTTTTTTTTTAAAGATAGAGATACAATTGTTTTATAAAATGAATTTATTAAATTTTTATTATTATTTTAATTCTAAAAGCTATCTTTTGAGAGTTCATAAGTGTCTTGAGCACATTAGTTTGTGACGATAGTTAATATTGAATCAATGTTATAGAAATTGTTAGCGAGGTTATTGCATTTTCATCAAAGTGGTGGAAGCCACATCTAAGTTTAAGAGGTCATTGTTTAGTATAAATGATTATATATTTGTAATTTCTAAGTTAAAATTGGCAAAATATCATATTTAGGTAAGCGTAGTATTGGAAAAATCCATCTTTTCAATTTGTAACTTTGTATGCATTTATGCTATTTATTTCATGAATTTATATGGTATTACTTGTTTAATCATTTCTTATTGTTGTATATTATTGGTGTCTAATTTAGCTAATAATGCAAACCCCTATGAAATCTTTGATGGTGTGAATAATTGTAAATTGTTAGTCTTAGGTTTAGTAAGAATCTGAAGAATGGTTATACCACATATGCTATTTTTTTATAGTCTTACACCATAGATAATTTAACTTGTTATTTTTTTGAGGATTTTGTTGGGGAATGAGATACAACAATCTAAACTTGCAACATAACTCTTGTTACCTTTAAATGTAAAAAATGATAATAACAAGTCCATGAGGGAGTCCATCACACAATTCAACTAACCTGGTAGAATTCCTAATTATTTAAGGTTGGCTCCATAAATTATTTTGAGTTGTTTCAACAACAAGCTTCCATCAAAAAATGTTTTTTTCTATTAACAAAAATTATGAAATTAATGAACTCAAAGAATCCCAAGAACAATTAGTTAATATTTAAGATGACATGATCACTATTGGTGAAATTAGAAATGGTTCCGTCAAGCCACAAGTCCCAAGTTCTACAACCCCTCTCCTATGATAAGTGGCAATTGACATGACCAATATGAAAAGATAATTTCAATAGAATAGTCCAAAGTCTCTCACCACCTTTGTCCCTCCTCTCTTCTTTTTATATATCTTGGTCTACAAAAAATTATTCCTCTCTAGCTCTCTTAATCCTAATAATGGATCATGGAGTGAGATATGAAAGATTGATGTAAAAAGTAATAACACAATTGAATCCAGAAGCAAAAAAGAACAATAATAATCACATTGTCTAAAGATGCATCACATGATGTATCTTTTGGTAGTCTCTAGTTTAGAATATCAATTCTTTTTGGCTAATCTTCAATGTCTTCATGATGATCTCAATGACATATTGATAACATGATATGTTCAAAATGGACTAGTTTGTGTCAAAAAATAAATATATTTACTGATTCTACATGTTCATGAAATCAAGTAGTTGTGAAGAAAATATATTCAAAATGAGGAAACTATGTGAGGAGCATCAAAGGGAAAATAATTAATGACGACTTGTTTTCAAGAGCTTGCCTTTATTCCATCTTAAAAAATCAAGAGCAAGTGTCAGATTTCATGTCTACCTCTTAGGATTTGCTGATTTTCTATAGAAGAAAACAAGATTTTTATTAAAAGAAACTACTATAGACACCTTGTATCCAACTCTACTTATTTATGCTATCTTTTTATCAATTAATTAAATACCATTATTTAATTGATTATCCCCCACAATTAATAAATCGTTCTTCTAATCTCCTTTTGTTCCCTAAAGATAATTAATTACATAATTTTTCAACTTTTAATTCACACTCTTATTGATTAGTCTCCACAACATACATATGGTTCATGTATAATGTAATGCACTTGGCCCAATAGGGTAACCAAATGTCCTAAGTGGAGGCTCATCAAATTATCGACCAGGGACATAACTCTAGAATAATGCTAACACTATATGTGCAATAGAGGTTTCTCTAGCCTTCTATCATTGCATGAAAGAAATACTAAATAAAGAAAGTGTAGCAATGCAAGAAATGGAAATTATATTATACAATAGTTAGTACAGGTTACTTGAAGAGTGACTAAATAGTGGTTGTGGGTAACATTATACTATTTTGGTTTTAACTAGGACTCTATCTAATGAAAACATTAACAAAACCCATAAACTAACTAACTGCAATTAAGAGAGTAATAGTCACTAACTAATGCATATGTACATGAAACTAATCTAACCAAAAGAAATAAGAGGAGAGTCACACTACTTCAAGTGGCTAGCTTGAGGAATGCAATCTCTAGAAAGTGACAATACTCTAACTCAAAGTGTAATATGATGAATACTAAGAGGGGGGGGGTGAATTAGTATGCCAAAAATCTCTGTCCTTAAACACTTAAACAGTCTGAAAATAAATCGGTAAAATAGTTTAACAGACAGACCAGTTATCACACATGTAAACCAAAATGCAAATAAAGCATTCACCCACAAAAGCAATACAACCATAACACAAGATATTTGACGTGGAAACCCAACTGGGAAAAACCACGGTGAGATGGAACTCACAAGTCACTATCTGCAGAATGGAAACCAGACCGGTTAAGGTCTTACAATGTTCTTCACCAAAACAGATCCTGTTAGGAATCTCAATCTTTGTTAGGAGATAAGTCCGATTAAAGACTACCTTGCTAGAGGATTTTAGATTCATAGAAGTGAACCACCTTGTTAGAGGATTTTACAAAAGGCTTTTGGGCCTACCCAGTTAAGGGCTACAGACTTGTCAAAGATGTGAGTAATCAACAAGTGTTTGATCTATCTAATAGCACAAACTACTTGGTTAGATCCAGTATAGCTCACTGCTAATGCGTTCCAGCATTACTTCAGTCTTCTCTATCTCTCTCTCAGTAACAACTTGATCTTCTCAGATAAGATTGCTCTTACAACAATTCAACAACCACCTTAAACCCTAGCACAACATGAACCCTTTCAGCAACAACCTAAAACCCCAGACATGATGTCCTTTTAAAGGAATTTGATTTCATGTCGGTCCAATAGGATTACATTACAATTTCCTAGGTTCAATGAATCTAGACATACTCATTAACATGACACAAAAGGCACCGTCAGTGTGTCGACACCGTCAAACAATCGATGGATTGGTAACTCATCACAAAATGCCGGTTGGTAACTCATCATAGAGTATTACCAGTTCATACAAAATACTGGTTGCCGGTTTGACAAATGAAGACTGGTAAGAATGTGTTGTGCCACTTAGCTCCCTCGTACCACTTGAGATCTACGAACCGCTTGGGGTCGACATGCCGCTTCAAACCGGGAAACACATTCTGCAAAATCACCAATAGTCTAAAGACTAGAATACAACATACCGATTGGAACAGATACCGGTTGAGCTCTAGCTCATACATATAAAGGGGATCTCAATACAAGTGTGTGTCCATCAATGACAATCACAACATAAACATCAAAAATGCCAACAATCTCCCCCTTTGGCATTGATGGCAACACTTAGGAAAATAAAATTTTGACATCTAAGTGTTTTACAACAAAAACATGCCATTAACAAAATTGCTCCCCCTAAGCATATACACTATCCCTTAATCAACACAATGTATAGCAATTTTGCATATAGAGCATAAACATTGAGATATCAGAGCATAAAGCATATATCAAAACATATATCAAAATTTTAGAGCCAGATACTTCTCCCTATTCTTCTCCAAAATAGATAGAGTACTTCTCCCACTTTGCCAACAATGACAAAGTACCGCTGAACAACCCTGTTTCCATTTGATATTAAAATAATAAAAGTTTATGACAACAAGGAATAATATTTGTCAAAAACCGATTTATAGTCCTACAAAAATTGTTTCATGGATAGAGACCAAGACTCAAGTAGGGAGGTGGCCACTTCTTTCTCTGTTTGCATCTGGGATACCTGTTCCTCCATGGCATCAACTGTGCTCATCTCCTGCGTAACTGTCAAGGCATCCAGGTTCAGATAACACTTCTGAAGAATTTGCAGACGTGGAAGTAAAACCAGTTGTAGCTCCTGCAAATCTCTAGACCATGTACTGATCTCTTGCTCCATTTTGGCTGACTGGATTTGGAACTGGTGAACGGTTTGCCCATAAGTTGCAAAGGAATCATAAGGTGGCTTAAATGTGCTCAAGTAAGACTGTAAGTCTGTTTGAAGCTTTTGCTTCTGAGCTAGCACATCATCGCAGAATAGATGGGGTTGACAGATTTTGCTTAGTAGCAAGTTTCCCTCATCCAAAGCGTCCCTTATATCCTTTTGGTCTTTCAGAAGTTCAGACCGGAGCTCATTCAACTTTTTCACTAGAGCAATGTTAAGAGCCTTTTGATGCTCTTTCTTGACATTTGCCTCAGCTACTTCTTCTAGGCTCTGCACCTGATCATCCACTACAGTACATAGTAGTTTGAGCTGTGCTAGTGATGATTCAGTGTTAGGAAGATTGGTACCGGGAATCAAACCGGTAAGGGTGTCTATAGCCGCTTGAATTATGTCTTGCTCCTTTTTCCTGCGAATGATTTCAAGGTGCTCTTGAGCAACCTTGATGCTCTGCATAAACTTCAACTCACTTGCAGACTGGAGATCAATAGGACTGGAGATATCAGCCGGTTTGGCTTGACTCCCGGTTGCCTTCGGAGTCTCCATCTGTGTGCTCTTCATCGCTTCCGCTGCCTTATCTGCTTCTTCCTTCTTCCTTTTCTCTGCTTGTTTCTTATGTTCTTGTTCCTTGTCTTCCTCTTCTTTCTTTTTCCTCTCTACTTCCTTCCTCTTCTCCTCTTCTTTCTCTTCCTCTTCCTTCTTCTTCTTTTCTTCCTCTTCCTTATTCTTCTTTTCTTCCTTATCCTCTTCTTCTTTCTTTTTCCTCTTATCTTCCTCTTTCCGCTTTTTCTCATCTTCATCTTTTCTTTTCTCTTCTTCCTCTTTCTTCTTTTTCTCATCTTCATCCCTCTTCTTCTTCTCTGCCTGTTCCTCAGCCTCTTCCTGTGTGTCCTTGGCTTTCTCACTGCTATGTTCGGCTTGTTGCCCCTATTCTGTTCCCTCAGAAGTTATGTCCTGAGTGACATCTTCTATGTCCAGGGCATCGACATCAATAGTGTCGATTGGTTCTTCAACCGGGTTTCCTTCTTCATCAAAAACTTCATCCGGTTTGGAAATGACTGGTTCTTTTTCTGCTTGCAGGTTGACCATTCGTGCTTTGTGAGCTTGAATAGCATGATTCATATGCTGATGAGTGTCTTTTTCAACATCATCAACTCTTCCCTCCAACAGCCAGAGTCTTCTTCTCCTTGTGAAGAAGAGTCCTTTATTTTGGTCCAAAACATCAAACAATTCTAAGTTTGAGAGGTCGGGAAAGTATTGTGCAAAGACTTTCTCTCTAATCTCTTGTTCTTTTTCTATGGCAATGCGCCATTTATTATCTAATGCCTTATATAATGAATCCAGTGTCTGAGATTTAATCTCTGATGGTGACCAGTCATTTTTACACAAATAAAGAATAATTTCCTGTAGTACTTCATCTTTCTCCTCACTATTAAAATCATCATAATAATATACTAAATCATGCAGTAATTTTCTCCTAATGTTCTTAATTGTCCTTTGAAAATGTGTCAAAGGTTTGTATGAGGAGATATCAATATTTACCGGTGCGGATGTTGCCGGTTCATTCTTCTTCATCTTCTTTGTTTGTTTGGCCTTCTTTGGCTTTTCATCAGACTCAGTCTCTTCAGAGTCCGGTTCAATTGACTTAGTCTTCCTTTTTCTTTCAAAGACTTTTGCCGATGTCACTTCCGGTTTCTTCTTTGCAGATGACCACTTGGTCACTCTTGGAGTTGCAGTAGTAGCCAGTGCCGATGCTGCAGGCACTGCCTTTGCTTTCTTTGTTGCCGGTTCTTTTCCTTTCTTAAGAGAGGGTTCCTCTACTGGTGCAATCCTCTCCAGATAGGTTCCGGTCCTCTTCACCTTAGGATCAATAGGCAAGGCAATAAGGGTTGAGGCATACCCTTCCAGCATATCATACATCACCTCATAGCCCATTGGCTCCACTTCTTCCATTCTAGGCTCAATAGCCTCCATTAAGAATTTGTCCACCTGGATGGTGAAACAGATGTCATCTTCATATTTCTTAATAATATCACCTGAGATCCTCACCCTTTGACTCATCTTCCTCCTGAACTCATCAAAATATTTGTTCAGTACATCAGGGTAACTGGTTCCGATAGCTTGAATGCTTTCCTTGATTTGTTTGGTTACCGGTTGGTCAGGGGACCACTGGACATCTCCTACTCTAGGAAAGAAGCCTTGGAAATAGAAGAACAGCCCAACCAATAGTTGTCCGAATTCTAATCTCAGTGCATTATCCTGTTTAATTGACTTCAGATTAGACAGGAGTTGCCTCTGCATACCAGTGCATAGGTCAAATGATGCATCCTCCTTAATCATCCGGTAAGCGGCATTTACCATTGCAACAGATACAAAATTAATCCTGCTGGCTGAGAATGTTCTGTAGCCTATCACCATATAGGCTTACATCACCAGATCATCCTTGATAGAATTAACTGTCATACCTTGTGAGTCGCTTGTTGAACCGGTGAGCTTGGCCATTTCCATTTTGCTTACCGTTCTAAGGGTTGGCACTTCCCCTGTGTTGCAAAAACCGGTGACTGCATGAATTGCCTATGGCATGATATCATGCGTCCTCTCCAGGTACATCTTGTCACCATGGACTCTGCTCAAGATGATCCTAATATGATCCTCTGTAAAGTCTTCCAGAAAGTATACTGCATTATGGAGTTTCTTCTTCTCTAAGATACTAAATTCCAGTTTGATTTTCTTGTCCTTGCTGCAAAATAAACCTAACTGGGTGTGAATAGCTAAAGACCCTAGGTCTTCTATTTTGCAATCAATATAGTCTGAAATTCCCTCTTCTACTATGACTCCAGCCGGAACTTGTGATAAGGCATTATATTTGGACTTCCTTTGAATGAAACTTTCCGACTCAATGGATGTGCTAGAACTGGTATGAGATGCGGAAGCCATTGTAAAGTATTTCAAGAACATGAAAAATACCTTTAAAACGCGAATTTAGGGCTTCCTGATTCTGCTTCACTCCACTCTCCGTCGGTTGCCAAATCACCACTTTGTGTTCTCCACGACCGTTTGCAAACTGAATTTGAATCTCCTTCAAGACTTGTCAATTTATTGAAATCTTGGCTCAAATCACCTTTTCTTCGCTCTACACTTTGAAAAACTTTACTTCGCTAAAAAACAGATAGAGAGAAATGATTTGAAATATGCTTTTATACATGTCTCTCACCTACTGCCATTAATGCTCCTCTATTATGGCGTAAACCCTAATTTGCCTTTTTACCATTTTCGGTCTTCCGCCAAGCGACAGGTATCATACACCAGTTAAGGTCTTTTACTGGTGTAAACAGGGGGTTCGAAAACATTTCACTATTTTCTCCCCCTAAGCCTTTTTGGAGCTTAGTTTGCCAGTTCCGATATTTCCACACTAGGTGCAGAAACCGGTTCCTCTTCCAACATTGTTGGTTTCTTCCTCCAGGTTTTGTTCATGTCCGCTTGAACTATTTCAACATCAATTTCTCCTTTCTGAGTGACCGGTATATCATCAGATATACTCTTTATGCTTCTACAGAATCTTGCAATGTGACCCGGTTTGTTGCAGTGATAGCAAACCAATCCAGGTGCTCTCCAAGGTCCATTGTTCATGTTTCCATTCTTCCTTCTGCATGTAGCAGCAGTGTGACCATGTCCATGAGAAATCCAACAGTTTGCTCTCCATCCAGTTGCTGCTTGATGGCCATTGCTTCTTGACTCATGATTGAAGACATTAAACCGGTTGTAGTTCCAGTTTACAAAAGGTTCAGGACCAACTCCTTGGTTCCTCTGAGGATATCTTCCGGTGTTGTTCATCACAAACCTGCATTCAAATGCTCTATGCCCAAACTTGTTGCATGCATGACAATGACCATTGAACTTATTGGATCTAGGTACATTGTTGATAAAGTAAGGAAAATTATTGTAGGCTTTGCTCCTACATACATTGGCAGTGTGTCCTTCTTTAAGACAGTTAAAGAAAACAGGTTTGAATTTTTCCTTACCTTTTCCTTTGAGTGTCGGTTGCTTCTTTGATGCTTCAACATTTGTTCCTGAGGATTCTCCTTCCTCATGTCCAGAGAAACCAAGTCCATTGGTATTCTTTACTGGTCTAGATGACTCAAGCTTTTGCTCTAGCTTAACAGTACTTTTGCTAAACTTAGCAAGTATTTCCTTTGACTTAGAGAGTTCTTTGGAAATAGCAGTATTTGTCTCCATTAGGCTTGCATTTTCAGAGATGGCTATGTTCAGTTCATCTTGTACTCCTTCTTTTTCCATTATGCTCTCATGAAGGCGTGCACTCAGTGCACTAATCTCTTGTTTCAACTTGGAGATCTCATGATCTTTGTCCTTTACCACATCTTCAACTTTCCTCCGGTTCTCAAGCTCTTGACTAAACCGGATAGTCAATCCTTCCAACTCCTTTCTCAGATTGGAGTTTGAATCATTCAGCTTATTTACTTCTGCAATCATGGCTTCCATATTTGCTTCATCTTCAGAACTATTTTCAGATAGCTCCATCAGCTTCTCTGCATGTTCTCTCCTTTTTGCTTGAGATGCCTTGTATTTGACCATAAGATTATCATAGGCTTGCTCAAACTGAGTGAGCCGTTGAGTAAGTTCCCTCAAGGTGTATTCCCCCATATCTCTTTCCAAGTTGTTAAACTTATAGAAAGGTTGGCTCTGATACCAATTGATGAATACTAAGAGGGGGGGGTGAATTAGTATTCATCAATCTCTGTCCTTAAACACTTAAACAGTCTGAAAATAAATGGGTAAAATAGTTTAACAGACAGACTGGTTATCACACATGCAAACCAAAATGCAAATAAAGCATTCACCCACAAAAGCAATACAACCATAACACAAGATATTTGACGTGGAAACCCAACTGGGAAAAACCACGATGAGATGGAACTCACAAGTCACTATCTGTAGAATAGAAACCAGACCGGTTAAGGTCAGACCGGTTAAGGTCTTACAATGTTCTTCACCAGAATAGATCTTGTTAGGAATCTCAATCTCTGTTAGGAGATAAGTCCGATTAAAGACTACCTTGCTAGAGGATTTTAGATTCACAGAAGTGAACCACCTTGTTAGAGGATTTTACAAAAGGCTTTTGGGCCTACCCGGTTAAGGGCTACAGACTTGTCAAAGATGTGAGTAATCAACAAGTGTTTGATCTATCTAATAGCACGAACTGCTTGGTTAGATCCAATATAGCTCACTGCTAATGTGTTCCAGCATTACTTCAGTCTTCTCTATCTCTCTCTCAGTAACAACTTGATCTTCTCAGATAAGATCGCTCTTACAACAAATCAACAACCACCTTAAACCCTAGCACAATATGAACCCTTTTAGCAACAACCTAAAACCCCAAACATGATGTCCTTTTAAAGGAATCTAATTTCATGTTGGTCCAATAGGATTACATTACAATTTCCTAGGTTCAATGAATCTAGACATACTCAGTAACACGACACAAAAGGCACCGTCAGTGCGTGGGCACTGTCAAACAATCGGTGGATTGGTAACTCATCACAAAATGTCGATTGGTAACTCATCACAGAGTATTACCGGTTCATACAAAATATCGATTGCCGGTTTGACAAATGAAGACTGGTAAGAATGTGTTGTGCCACTTAGCTCCCTCGTACCACTTGAGATCTATGAATCTCTTGGGGTCGACATGTCGCTTCAGACCGGGAAACACATTCTGCAAAATCACCAATAGTCTAAAGACTAGAATACAACATACCGGTTGGAACAGATACCGGTTGAGCTCTAGCTCATAAATATAAAGGGGATCTCAATACAAGTGTGTGTCCATCAATGACAATCACAACATAAACATAAAAAATGCCAACATAATAATAATTGTCCATTCATATTCATAAGTTTATTAACTACAACGATACTCATAGAGATTCAAAAAATCTAGTCTGCAATAACATATTGATTGAAGGAAAATTGTATATTGTAACAATAGACTTAACTTGAACAAAACTCTCCCTTTCAAAACAAATTGAGAGAGAGCGGAGCATTTATTTTCTTAAAATAATCTTAAAACACATGTTGTACCTCCCTACTACCAAGGGTGACTTATTCAAATTATAACAATGATTACATAATAGGAGTCTTATTCTGGAATAGACTCTTTTATTTGGTAGTAACACTTAACCATGAATCTACACAAGTATATTAAATTGAATTTATGAGGCATAACCTTATTGTTCTCCATGATGCTACAAATTCTATGTGCTTTTTGGGTAGGCAAAGTCAATGAAAAAATCAACACGACCACGCTTCTCCCTATAATCTTCCACATGAATTGATAGGGTGAATCTCCTTTGGCTGTGGGTAAACATGTTGAATGTTGAATGGACCAAAATATTAAGAGGGGGGGTGAATCAATATTCCCACATATATTTTATTGATATTTTAACCTTAGCAATTAATCTCATCAAAATGAATCAACAAATGTAGAATAAGTAAATAACATAACCACAAAATGAACACCAGATTTTTATACGTGGAAAAGCCAAATGGGAAAAATGACGAAGAGGGTTAAATCTCAAGATAATATAAGTGTTTCAAAAGGGGTGGCTCACTGCTTGATTAAAATGCAGCTCACTACTGGAAGACTCACTGTAATAGAAATAAATGAACTAAGGAAAATTGTATCTCCAAATGCATGACGCTAGTTCCAAGACAAGCCCAGATAACAACTCACAACTACTCACAACAGATCTAGTAAGTGATCTCTCCAACCTATCGACAACTGCCTACATCAGATCCAGTAAGGGATTACTGCAACACTGTTTGCACTTGCACTCTTCCACATACACCTTTTCTCTTACACATACATCATACTGTACTATTTACAATGCACACTGCTTGCATACTACTACTTCTCTCCTTACTCTCATACTTTGCATACCACTACTATGTCGCTCACACACTTCATGCTCTACTATGTATCACACATCCACATAAATTCTATATATACCTGTATGCACATATGCTGAGATAATATGTCAGCCAAGCACGCATGAATTACATAATAATACATTGCTCGGATCAACACGTTACCAAAATATGTTTTGATCAAAGAAAAGGGTAACCAAGTCAGCCTTCACATATCTTTTACACACTTCCTTCACAAACTTCAATTATCGAAACACATGCCTCAATTACCGAAGAAAAATAAGGGTCTACTAGAACCAAAGATACAAACCCATAAGCACAAATTCCAAGTGTAATAACTCCTATCTTCAAGATATAGGTACCATAGATTCCAGAGCATAAATCATAATGCAATATAAACATTCGACAATAGAATATACACATCTGGTACCAAAACTTGATACAAACCATGATAAGCAAAACACAAGATTTTGGAGAAGAGGATCTTCTAGAAATAAATCTAGTAGATCATACAAGATTAGGTACTTAGTATCTGTTCAATATCAGCGCTCTGCTTGCAACATAAATTATCACTACTTTTCTACATATGCTACATGCGGTCCTAACTGGATCATCAGGTTTGACATCAATGCCAACACTCACACAAATCTAACATTCTCCCCCTTTGTGATTGATGGTAAAACATCTCAAAAAGATAATCTCAACAACATGTCCGTATGTATATCTGCATATAACCCCCCCTTACTCATATCACTCATATATCTCCTTTTCTCCATTTACCTTTCTCCCCCTTTGACATCAAGACCAAAGGGTGCCTTTGATGAAAAAGAAAAAGATTACGATCAACACAAATAGAATGTCAAAATTGTATATCAAAAGGAAATTCCTGAACTACTCTTTTTATGAAAAATCTTCTTATATTTCTCCTTGAGCTATGGAAAGAGAACCTTCCAAGAATGCACAACTATTTTCATACTAATAGACAAGCTTCTGCGTTCAACCAGCATATTAATAACATGAGATATACTGTCTGAAGTAGATGGATCGTGCTCATACTCAACTGCATCATTAAGCAATGCTGAGAAGTGTGCCAATTTAGCCTCAACAATCTCCTTAACTTACCCAAAAATGCTTACCTAATATTCCTTCTACCTTTGCAATGATAAAAACTTAGATTGCAGAGAATTTACCTTCTTCCTTTGATCACCATCTTTGTCGCTTAGAAAATCAAATGTCTTACCAATATAATTCAACTCCTCTTCAACAGACTCATCTTTTTCTTTGAAATTCGCCATAGCAGCCGACCATTGTAGATAATACCTATACACTTTGCTGGTATTGTGAATACAGTCTCTCATTTCCCTTATACATTCGGTTAAAGTTCTTTGAGCTTCAATACATCTCTTATCTAACATGTTCTGTATATTATTTGTGTTGATAGATTGCTCTTGAGAGGTCTCCAATCGTTCTTTAATCAACTCAGACAGAGCTTCTGAAAGAGCATCTCTAACATCTTCAGCTTTAAGGTTGTTCTGGAGCATGTGATTCATTAAATCTTTCTCAATTTTGTCTAGCTCAACAACATTAACCCACATTTCTCTAGATCCTTTATTCCATCTTCACCATCAAGTATTTTTAAAAAATCTAGTCTTAAAAGGGCTCATATTCATTTGACTCCGACTCTTTTCCTTCGTGCTCTACAATACCCAACTTTTCTTGTGCCACAAGGGAATTTGGATCAACTATTTCTATGATATCTTTTTGCTTTTGATCATTTTTTTTCTTCTTTGGTTTTGAAGAACGAGTGGACATCACATCTATCCTCCTCTTCCCGAAGGCTGAACTTACCTTGGTTGAACGAGTAACAGGGGATACCAGTAGCTGAACCGGTAACAGGGGATACCAATACACCAAACATCCTGAAATATCCTAAAGTAATAATCACAAGCTTCTTCCATCCTTTCCAAACCATTTAGATATCAAAAAATTTGTCTTGCAATCAGGACTTGAGACTCCCATAACACATTTTCCTTCACCGACAAAGATCCCAGAAAATGCATTGCTAAACATACAAGAAACAATCCAAACTAGAAGGGGTAAACTTGATCTTTTGTCATTTTAATGTTTTCTATGTTAGAATTCCCACAGATACTGAGAGGGGGGGGTGAATCAGTATCTAACCGGTGTATTAAATTTCTTAACTTAAAACATGTAGAGCAAATTAAAACCATGTACCGGTAAATAGAAAATAATGCAATAAATAGAGATAGAAACAACCACATGAAAAATACACCATAACACAAAGATTTAATGAGGAAACTCAATGTGGGAAAAACCTCGGTGGGATTTGTGACCCACAATATTCATTTACTGGCCAATAAGAGAATATTACTGCTACAAGAGGGGCCTGCACATGCAGGAAGGCCAAGTACCTAGAGCTCACTGCTCAAAATGGAAGTCTCACTGACTTACAAAATGGATTATATAAATCTAGTGTCTTGTACTGCTTCAAAATAGCATCTATAATGCCAGATCCAGTACCAGTTTCTACTCTGCTTCTTACATAAACCCTTAACCTATAATTCGCATAATAGGTCTACCTTATTTCACCTAATTACATTCTACCATAATAATCCTTACATCTCTTACAATGTTCTACGATGATCTCTCTTATATAGGAGTCATTTTACATCATGCTAAGTCGGCTTACAATGTTTTTACAATAATAAACAAAATACATTATCAATAAAATTCATGTCGGCTTCATGTGCTGGTATGCTTCCTTTTACTGCCGGTGCCGGTAGTTTGAGTGCCGGTGTAGAGTCTAATTTTACTAGTGCCGGTGGAATGCCTTGCTGGTGTCATAGGATTGTAAGGTTGCCATCAATGACAAAACCTTCAATCACCTACAATGTCTCATTGGAGTGTGCATTTGCCAACAATCTCCCCCTTTGGCATTGATGGCAACACTCATGAGAAAATTCAAAAAGTGTGTCCAAAAATTGAAGTCAAAAAATATGTTACCAAAAATGTGTGCACTCCCCCTAAGCAGATGAGTCTTTACCTGATTATTTTCTCATACCACTACTCCCCTTTTGGCATCAATGACAAAGGTTGTCAAAGTGTCAATAGAGTATGGTTTCCTGTCTCAACCTTGTAACCGGGTGGTTACAATTTGAAAAAGATCTGGCAAAATTAAATTTAAGCTTTCAAGAAACTTTTTACTGTCTTTTATTGCTGCCTCTGTTCTTTGAATTGTACCGGTGAGGTGCTGCATATGCTTTGCTGGTGTTTTATGTCCTTGTACTAATGCCTCAGATATTTCCTTCCTCAAGGATGCTAGATAGTCCAATCTTGGACTTAGTCTTAATCTCAGATTCTTAGCCTTGTTTATTATTCTCTCCTTTTTTCTTTCTAGCTTCAGTAATTCTTCCTCAAAACTAGTTATGTTTTTCTCAAAAACTGATAATGTATCAGGTGAATTAACAAAATTGTTAGCAAGTTTATTTATTTCTTCTTGTACCTTGCTCATTTTCTTATCTATGTCAACTGTCAAGAAATTTGTCTTGCAGATGTCTCTGTACAGAGTTTTAAATTCCTTCAATGAGCTACATAGTTCTGGTAGAAGTGTGTCAAATTCCCTAGTACACTTCTTTATTTGATCCTCAAAGAATTTTTGTTTTTGTTTTTCTAACTTCTCTTTGAATGCCTCTTCCTTTATTTGCTCAACTGTCACTGTGTTGTCAGTAATGTACTTAGACAAAGTGTCGAGTTGGCTCAAAGAATCCTTATTATCTATGTTGCATTTTGGAGCTATTATCTTCAAAATTGGGATTGTGTCATCTATAGCTTTATAAGCTTGTGAGCTACAATATGTTATTTTCTTCAAAGAATCTAAAAGAACTTCAATTACATTGGTTGATTTAAATCCTGTAGAAGAGGAACCAACATACTGAATTCCGGTGGGAGCACTATCCTTGCATGTAGTGACCTCTGGTAGGTCAGTCTGTGTTTCCATTTCTTTAACCAATGGTTTACCTTGTTCACTAGATGCCGATGGCACTGATTCTGCATTTACCTGTTGCTGTTTTGGAGCCTATTGCTCAGCTTATGTCTCTGTTTGTGTCTTTGCTTGTTGATCTGTTTGTGTGTCTGTTTGTTGATCTATTTGTTGCCCTGTGTTATCATCTGCCATTTTTTCTTGTGTTATCAGTTTCATCAGTTACTGGTGGCTCACTAGCCATATCTATTTTACCGATTGTGTCTTTATCTACCACAATGTTGACCTTTTGAGTATCAACATCCACAGTGTATAGTACCTCTGAATTAGGATCAGTATCCTCTTGTGATACATCCATACTGTCATCTACTAGTTGGTCTTCATTTGTTTGTATTGGTGGAATATCTTTTGGCGGTGGGGGTAAATTATCAGTTATCTTTAAGCTTGGGGGACCACCAACCTTGTCTTTACCCTTATCTTTGTCCTTTTGGTAAACTTTGATAGGCTTGGGGTTCCTATACTCTTCCTATTTTTCCTTCTCTACAAGGAATATATCCCATCCATTTGCAGTTTCCTCTGCAACCTCATTTACTCTTCCAACCATTAGTGCAATATGCTGGTGTGCAGTAGAGAATACTGACCGGTTGGCCTCTGCAATTAGATCATCTATTTCTTTTGGAGAGTTAACTGGGTAGACAACAAGTAATTTTTCAACTTTGATTTTCTTGTCAAGCTCTACCACAACTTGTCTTTTTGCTTCCAGTCTCTTGAATAATTCATCTGGTAGTTCATCTACAACTTGCATTAAGAACTTCTTATAGATATCCAAGTGTAAAATAACACTATTTTCAACCTTTTCTTTATCATCTGCTGATAGTGAGTGATACAATTTATTGATGTTTTTAAGTTTTCCTTCTTCTATGATTTCATCTAACAGTCTATCAATCGGAGCAATATTCTATTGAGTCTTTTTTTTTGGTGTCAATTTCTTCTTCTTAGGGTTTGTCTTCTTGATCGGGGACCTCATTGCCTGTTGTTTTTGTCCGGTTCTTCTTGGTGAAGGAGTGGATACCGATGAAGGTTCTCTTTTCCTTACAACTCTTTTGAATGCTTCAAACATATCACTTTCTGATGAAGTAGCTACTGGTGAGAGGTGAGTTTTAGGTTGTAGTGCCTCCAACTCATCTTTAGTGATACCGGTTTGTTTTAGTACATCTTCTTTGATAGCATTTGCCTATCTTGAGCCTCTCCTCACAGTTGCTTCTACTTTCTTCACTCTTTTCTTGGATTGAATTTGACTTTCAATTGTTTCTGCACTGCCAAATACTTTTTCCTTAGGTTCCTTGGGTGCTTCCAGAAGGGCTTTAACATATGTCTCAATGATGTGGTCTTCCGTCTCATAGCCCATTTCAGTAACCCAGATTGTTCTTGGGATCACTGCTTCCATCTAGATCTCATCTTTCTTGATCACAAAACATGTCATCCTTGTATTTATCCACAATTTTCTATGATAGTCTGACTCTGGTGTTCATTCTAGCCTTTAGTGTTTGAAAATACTCATCAATATTCTTTTGTTTGCTTTCACCCATGTTGTTGAACAAGTCTAATAACTGTTTCCCTACCGGTATGTCAAATCCAAGGTTTTTGTTTCCTATACCGAGAACCTGTTTGGTTATGTGTAGCATTAAGCATACAAGTAAGTTGCGAAATCTAAATGTTCATTTCTTATCCTTCTTGATCTTCCCTAAATTGTCAATCAATTCTTCCTTTAACCATTCACATACATCAATTTTCACATTCTCCTTTACCATATCATGTGCACTTTTTATGCATAAACTGGAGATTGAGTTAAGTCTGTTTGTATGAGTTACTTTGTAACCTAAAATCATGCTAATAAATCTCACATTTATGTCAGTCACATCATTAACCCTTAAAGATCTTTTGTCGGATGTTGCGCTTGTTAAGTTTGTTACAAGGTCATTTGAAACCTTCTTTGTATTGTTTGGTCTGTTACTGGTGGAGGGTAACCCTGTTACAGCTTTCACAACTTCCTTGGTATATTTATGAACCGAATCAAGCCAAAAGAATGCACCACGAACTCTGATCAATACTATCCTAATAACTTCCTTAGGAAAGTCCGCAATACTGAGGATTTCAGTGAATCCTAGGGTTTCAACAATTTTATGTTCAGGTTTCACATTTTCGGAATCATCACATATAACAGTTTTGTACATGTTTTTGATTTCTTCATCTCCTAATTCTTCTATATGGCAATGTATATAAATTCTAGGTTCTTCTGCATAAACAACTCCTTTGGGAATTTGGGAAAAAGCACCTACATTATCATCCTTCTTTGCTATCTCGGGAACTAGCTGAAATATGGGCCTAGGGCGCTTGATCACTTCCACAACAATAGGGTTTTCTATGAATTTAGGTACAGAGGAGGATGCCATGATTATAATACCTTTTTCTGCCTTTAGAAAGATTGATTGCTGAAATGCCTTGCCTCTTTGCTCGAAATGCCTTAGCTCTTGAAATTTTGTGCTCTTCGAATGTTTGAATGCTCGGTGAAGTCAAATGGAGTCAAAACCACTAATTTATAATGTTAATTCACCAACTACCACATTTAATGTATGCCAGTTAAGTAGCCACTTAACTTTTTTTGCCGGTATAGAAGTAATTTTCTACTTTTCACCATCAACCGAGGGAATAATAGCATATTTCATATTGATTGCCAAACCCTCAAGTGAATTTTCTTCAATTTGATGAAGAGAATCCTATCAATGGAGTGTTACTCTATTCTGCCGGTGGAGGAGTATTCCTATCGACATTCAATTATGATTTCTTGATCCATTGTTTTGAAAATTCATGCTTAACTTCAACTTTTTCTTTTCCTTTCAAGCTAGGACCTTTGTTGTTTGCTGGTGAGGACTTGCTTCTACAAAATTTAGCAATATGCCCAATTTTGTTACATGCATAACAAGTCACATTATTTTTCTGAATAGCCTTTCCATAACCTATGCCAGTTTGTGTTCTGCATTGATTAGATAAGTGTCCAAATCTTCCACAAACATAACATCTAACATTCATTCTGCAATTTTCAGAGTTATGACCAATTTTATTGCATTTTGAACATTGACCGATGGGTGTATTGGTATCTGATAACTTCTAGATCTACATTGATTTTCTCTATGACCATACTTATTATAGTTAAAGCATTTGCCATTGAATTTGTAAGCAGTTGGTTGTCTTACTAGTTTGCTATGATCCTGTGTGTTTGCAGTACCGAAGCTTTCTCCAACTTCAAAGCCAATTCCACAAGTGTCACCTTTAGGTTTCTATTTTTTTAGCAAGTCACCAAGTTCTTCTGAGCTTTTCTTGAATTTTTCTTTCTACTGATTTGCAATATCTAGTTCTCCTTCTAAGATTTCCTTCTGCCTCATCAATTCATTGGAGTCATTCTGTGTATGCATCAGATCTGTCTTCAACAAATCATTTTCATAGCTAAGTCTGGTGTTCTCATTTGCTGCATCACTTAGTGTTCTGGTCAAATCTTCTTCATTCTTCTTTCTATCTTCAATTTCTTTACAAAATCTCATAGTCATATCCTGCATCTCATTCCTTGTTGTTGTGTTTTCTTGTTTTAGCTTGCATATCTGCTCATTAAGAGTTTCTTTTTCATCATCCTCAATTTGCATCTTTTCACAGAGTTCTCTTCTCTTGTTTCTTGCTATGGTAAGATTTTCTTGAAGTGCTTGAATAATTTCCTAAGCTGCCTTCAGATCATCTTCAAGTTTGATATTCTTCAACATTTCTGTATCAAAATCTGAGAGAGCTGCTTCCAATTGTTTCATCAAATTTTCCATCTCTACCGGTGTCAAGATCTTCCTCAAGCTATTAGGCTTCTGAAAATAGAGGACTAGGCTCTGATACCAATTGTTAGGATTCCCACAGATACTGAGAGTGGAGGGGGGTGAATCAGTATCTAACTGGTGTATTAAATTTCTTAACTTAAAACATGTAGAGCAAATTAAAACTGTGTACCCATAAACAAAAAATAATGTAATAAATAGAGATAGAAATAACCACATGAAAAACACACCATAACACAAAGATTTAACGAGGAAACCTAGTGTGGGAAAAACCTCGGTGGGATTTGTGACCCACAATATTCACTTACTGGCCAATAAGAGAATATTACTACTACAAGAGGGGCCTGCACATGCAAGAAGGCCAAGTGCCTAGAGCTCACTACTCAAAATGGAAGTCTCACTGACTTACAAAATGGATTATATAAATCTAGTGTCTTGTATTGCTTCAAAATAGCATCTATAATGCTAGATCCAGTACCAGTTTCTGCTCTGTTTCTTACATAAACCCTTAACCTATAATTCACATAATAGGTCTACCTTATTTTGCCTAATTACATTCTACCATAATAATCCTTACATCTCTTACAATGTTCTACAATGATCTCTCTTATATAGGAGTCATTTTACATCATGCCAAGTCGGCTTACAATGTTTTTACAATAATAAAAAAATACATTATCAATAAAATTCCTGTTGGCTTCTTGTGCCGGTATGCTTCCTTTTACTGCTGGTGCCGGTAGTCTGAGTGCCGGTGTAGAGTCTGATTTTGCTAGTGCTAGTGGAATGCCTTGCCGATGTCATAGGATTGTAAGGTTGCCATCAATGACAAAACCTTCAATCACCTACAATGTCTCATTGGAGTGTGCATTTGCCAACATTCTAACAGCTAATTCTTCAACAATTCACACAAATCGAAAACTGCATCTTCCATAACAAGCACATGTGCAACTTTGTTGATTGTTTGATAGTGGGTTTGTTTGCCCTGTCTAACTTTGTTTGTTTGGGGTTTTCACCCTTGCCTGGTCCATTTTTTTCAGTTAGCCGTTTAGATTTGTAAAGGGTCAACACCCTTGTTATCATTGCTTTATTTATAAAAAACAAGCGCATGTGCAACATATACAACAATAGCTGAGATAGAACCTTCCCTATTTCTGAAATAAATCTTATAAGAGATACTGTACACAACATACCTCACCACGGGATTAAAATTTTTGTCAATCAATAGCGGTCTCTGATCTCCCATCACATCAGGTAGGGTTTCAACTTCCTTATTCTTCATAGTCTTCTTAATCGGTACCTTTACTGTCACATAGACTAGTAACAGCTAAAATGACGTCCTTAGAAATCAGATAGGGTTTATCCAATATTATGCAACCATTCTATACTCAACTTAGGATAAGATTGATCAAGTCTTCATTATAAAACCAAGGAAATTCACTCCACAAATTCAATCCTTTATGACTTAACTCCTTAACCTTTTGCAAATCTACTTCACTTAAACTTCTTTCCATCTTTCTAATCTTTTTAGTATCAAATTCATCTAGCCATACTTTTTCCAAAGTCTAAAAATATCTACTGCTTGATTCTTCGACGATCATCTTTGATTCCATGATTACTTGCTCTTCTTCTCTACTCTCACTCTTTAACTCTTTTCTTTACATAATGTAGAAAATGATCTCAAGTTCCCATATTTATCTTGCCAATAAGTTCTAGGGTTTTGTTGCCAAAAAGTGTCTTGTTGATGATGTCAACATACTAATTAAATAACCAAATTACATATCCAACACATTCATGCTGGATCCCCAACATGAACTACTTCGGAAAGGGGGGATGAAAGATTTTCCTTGATATCTCCCCTTGAGCCAAAGCAATAAGCTCAATTACGAAAGGAAGAGGTGCATGCACTGGATTCTGGTACACCAGGTTTGCTTTCATTGTTCACCTCTTTCTTTCTCCATACCATGACATCCTTTTTCTTTGATTAACTAGACTTGACTACATTCTTCTCCATAGACTTCTCCATACCAACATCATTTTTGCACTTAATAGCATAATGTCCGAATTGCTTGCACTTATAACATTCGATGTTCCTCTGTATTGAATTTGCTAAATGTGTTCTAGATCTACACTAATTAGTTTTGTCACCATAACCATTGCATAAATGACAATATCTATGAAAGTTACTATTCATCCTATCCATTCCAACCAAATAATGATTTTGACTCACCGCATAATTTCTACAATAATTTTCTTTATGACCAAACTTCTTGCAATTGTAACATTGATTGCTTCTACAATTTGCACCCTTATGACAAAACTTATTGCATTGAAAATAATAACCATTAAATGATGGGTACCTTTCTGCATTTGGTTCACAAAATGGTGGTCTTCTTGCAGTAGAACCCTGATTTCGGATTATTCTTGCATCTTTAGGTTTCTTTTTTGCTTCTAACTTAACTTCCTTGCCTTTGTCTTTGTCATTTTGATTTGAATATTCATCGGTCTAAAATCCTAGTCCAGTCTCATCTACATGAGCTTTATGCATGTTAATCAAATCTTCCAAAAGTTTGCTACTTTCAAGAACTTTACTTTCTACCTTCATCTTCTTCACTTCTTGTTCCAACTTCTCACATTCTTTAGTCTTTAGCTTAATTGAATCTTTTAGAGTTTCTTCCACTTTGTTCTTCTCCTCAATTTTCAGCATCAAATCTTTAATGGATTTATTCGCCTGCTTTAATTGATTGTTAACTTCGTTATGTCTCAATATGAACTTCTAGATTTGTTCTCTCAGCTTCTGTACACATTCATTCGCTACCTTCACATTTTCTTCCAATTCTTCATTCTTAGATTCCACAATTTCCAGATCTTCAAGAATTGTCTTAAATTCTTCATGCAGGTGATATTCTTTGGTCATAGTTATCGGTAACACAATTCAACCAACAAGGATATCCCTCAAGCGTTTAAGCTAGCTATCAAGGGACCAAGCTTTGATACCAATTGTTGAATGGTTGACTGAACTAGAATACTGAGAGGGGGGAGAATCAATATTCCCACACCTTTAAAACTTTTACTGTTATTTTAACCTTAGCAATTAATCTCATCAACATGAATGAACAAATATAGAATAAGTAAATAACATAACCACAAAATTTACACAAGATTTTTATACATGGAAAACACAAATGAGAAAAACCACAGAGGATTAACTCTGAAGATAATATAAATAGTTATATGGTGTTTACAAAAGGGGTGGCTCACTGCCAGAATGCTCACTGCAATAGAAATAAATGAACTGAGGAAAATTGCATCTCCAAATGCATGATGTCAGTTCCAAGATAAGCTCAGATAATAACTCATATAAACTCACATAAGATCCTATAAGGGATCTCTCCAACATATCCACAATTGCCTACAACAGATCTGGTAAGGGATTACTGTAACACTATCTGCATTCACACTCTTCCATATACACCTTCACTCTTACACATACATCATACTCTACTATTCACACTCCACACTGCTCGCATACTGCTACTAATCTCCTTACTCTCATAAATTGCATACCACTACTCTGTTGCTTGAACACTTCATGCTTTGCTATGTATCACACATCCACATATCTTCTATATATACCGGTAAGCACCTATACTGAGATAATATGTTAGCCACGCACAAATGAATTACAAAATAATACATTGCTCGAGTCAACACGTTACCAAAATATGTTTTGATCAAAGAAAAGGGTAACCAAGTTGGCTTTCACAAATCTTTTAAACGCTTCCTTCACATGCTTCAATTACCAAAACACACACCTCAATTACTAGAGAAAAACAAGGGTCTACCAGACCCAAAGATACAAACCCATAAGCACAAATCACAAGCGTAACAACTCCTATCTTCAATGTATAGGTGCCACAGATTCCAGAGCATAACTCATAATGCAATATAAATACTTGAAAATACAATAGACACAACTGATAGCGGAACTTGATACAAACCATGATAAGAAAAACATAAGATTTTGGAGAAGAGGATCTTCCGAAAATAACCACAGTAGATCATACAAACTTAGCTACTCAGTATTTGTTCAATATCATTGCTCGGCTTACTACATACATTATCGTTGCTCTGCTACGGTCCTAATGAGATCACCAAGTTTGACATAAATGATAACATTGATACAAATCTAAAAGAACAATGATCTCTCAAGCTTAGGGCTAGTTGTAGCTCCTTCAAGCTGCATGTTAGTTGTTTACATCAAGCATTTATCCACATAAATAATTATTTACAACATATTGACAATATTCCAATTATTAAAAAACAACATATTTCATATTAACATGTCACATATATGCCATAAACTAAAGGATAATATGGTTCAGAGGATAATTAAAACATATAATAAGTAGCAAGAAATAAGTAAAACCAGTACAATCCCAAGACTCATTATACCCTCCAATTTTTTCTTTTTTAGCTTGTCCTCAAGCAAAGTAGTTCCTAAGATTAAATCCTAGGACATCTAGCCTGTAATCTATAAACTCAGTAAATTTTGATGAGTGCTTCATCCTTATACTTTTAATCATACTTTATGGTTTAAAATTTTAATGATCTGTGAACTAATATGCTTGGTGACATTCTTATTGCATGCATATTTACTCATTTTTTTCTATTATATTCTTTTTAGTAGAAGTAATATTAGAAATGATGTCTTTTTGTTGAATGTTTTACTTTCTACTTGTTAGCATGTATAGATGGTGTAATAATCAGAATACTGTCACTCGGTTATGTTTTATCTTCATAAATGTATTTTTGAATATGTTTCAAGAGAACAAGCAGACTAAGCAGACAACTCCAGTTCAGTTGCTATGAAGATGATGACAACTCTTGAGTGTTCTAGATAGAAAGATCCCCTTGATCTTCTCTACATCTATTTCGTCGGTTGCCTTTAGAACTTTAACTTCCTTTTGAAGTTAGTTAATTTCATATTAAGTTTTCTCTAGTTCAGATTTGTAATCATTACTCTGTTTTAAGCAGGTAACCTTAGTTTGAATTTGAATAAAGGATGTGTATAAATATCCTGATGATTTTTGTAGAATGTAATAGGAAAATAATTAGTAAGTTAGCTAGTAGTAGAGTCTCACATTTTGTAACGAGCAAGTTTATTTCACTTCCTTTTGGAAGTACATTTTATTGAAAATCAATAGTTGATCCAAGAAATATTGTGTTTCGGATCCCACCAGAGGAAGAGCAGGGCCTGATCGATTGAAGGGAGGTGATCTTTGTGTTATTTCTCTTTCATTTTTCAGTTCTGTGAATTAAAGTTGATTTTATTATGTTTAGTTTACATGATGAGTTCTGAGTAATTAGGAATCTGATTACATAAGTTTTAGTTATTGATTCCTCATGCAGATGTTGTTTTGGTAGGTGAATGTTAAGAAGTTTCAGTTTTATATCTTTGTTTAATTCCTTTTCAGTAAATGTATTCTATTTCCATGATAGTTATTAAGATGTTGAATTTGGAATTGAGACAAGAGTAGAAACGTTGTTAGATCAACCCATAGAATTTAGTTGCTTTCATGTTCATTAAAATAGATTTCATTTCCTGCAATCATAACCTAGGTTTCATTTCTTGCAAGCATAAAATAAGTTCATTTCTCAACACTTAGTTATAGATTTGAATTCGTAGGAAGTTAGAAGTTATTCAAGTTTTTAATTAGATAATTCCATGGTTAAATCTTAACTTTGTCATGTTTGAACTCTTCATATCAAATTAGAATCCTTCTTAGGATAGTTTGATTTTATTAATTTATGTTTGCAAAGTGTCTTTTAGTCTTAAAACTCATTCACAAGAGAGAGCTCCTGACAGAGCATGATCCAACCCAAGTCACTATTTTATAGTGCAAAACCCCCCAAAATTGAATATCTCCTTATCACAGATAACTTTCACACACACTCTGGTTTGATAATAAAAATAATTTAAATGGTGCAAGTTGTGACATCAACGACCTTGCCCACCATTTTTGGCGCTGTTGCTAGGGAACTTAAAAGACCCGACTATTGAAGCTAGAGATTTAGTGTTGATAAGGAAAATTCAAATAGTCGATGAGAAGATCTGGAGATCAATTTGGAAGATTTCTTCCAAGGCATTATAATCTTGATCAACTGCAGGAAGAACAACAAAACAAGTTAGAAGAGCAAGTTGAACAATTTGAACAACAACAACAACAACACGAAATGGGTGACCGTATGGAAGCTAAAGATCCTCCACCTAATATGACATTCTCATATCTTATTAACTTGAATATAGGGGATCATGAACCTCCTATGAAAAATATTTCACCCTCAGTATTACCAACTTTTAGAGGAAAAACTTTTGAAGACCCTGATCAGTTTCTCTTTGAGTTTAAAGTTTTATGTGAGACTTATGACTATACATCTAACAATCAAAAGTTGAAATTGTTTCCTTCTACTTTAAAGGAATCAACATTAAGATGGTTTATGGGTTTACGGGCTAGTTCTATCTCGACATGATTTGAAATGGAAACAATATTCTTGGATAAGTACTAGGATTATTGCCGAGTAAGAGATAGGAACGATGAATTGTTTTGAATGAAGCAATTAGAAGATGTGAGTTTAGAGGATTATGTTGATAGATTTATATTTGTATACAAAAGTTGTGCTGAAGGACTCAATGATGACAACAGTCAAACAATTTTCTTATGAGGAATTGATGATGAATCAAAAGAAGATTTGAGCTTAATGGGAAAAGGTGATATTAATAAAATTACTTTAGAGGAAACTATTAATATTTGCAGAAATTACTCTAGGATGAGAGTAGGGACTAGAAATTATAGAAGAAACAAAGCTTTAGGTCCTGATGTTTTACAAGTAATGGAAGAGTTAGCAAACTTGGAAAACTAATATACTCCTTTATCTTAATACTCAGGTAGATAAGAAAAACATTGAACCTTTGGCCATCTATTGTTCAATGTGTAGGGGAAAACATCTTTTAAGGGAATGCCCACTGAATCAAGTTGACCTTTGTGAAATTTGTGAAAAGAATCATGCAACGAGATCTTGCAATCTCTTACCATAGATTAAGAATTATTTGAAGAAACCTCCAATAATTGAAGAAGAGCTTATTTATGTTGGTCAAAGATCACAAAATACAGAATTTAACGCCTATTCAAGACAATATGGTCCTAGGAATAACTGGAATTACAATCAAACGACCCGCCCCCCCCCCCCACTTTTGCAATGAAACCACCTCCTACATCTTGGGGACCTCCAGAGTGGGTTATTCCACAATGGAATCAACCACAGTGGCAACAAAATCAACGTCCATGGCAACAAAATCAATCTCAATTTCAACCATGGCAAAATCAAGGCACAAAGCGACCTTGGGGACAACCTTAACATCTTATCACTGGTCCAAATATTCCTAATGAGAAGGTGAATCAACATTAGATTCTAGCACAACCAATTCCAAATCCTAAGAATAACCATCCTCAATATGCATTTAATGCTGATATCAATCCCCTGGTTTGAACGTAATATAAGTTAATGATATTCAACTAAGGAACCACAATGTTCCTTCAAAGGTTGATAACAAGGAGGAAAAGACAGAGGAAATGAAGGAAGAAGAACATAATTCTGATAAAGAAAAGGAAATGACTAGTGAAGTCTCATATCCAGAACATTTGGACATACCACAAAAAACTCCCGATTTCTCCTGATCTGATCATATCAATATGGTAGATTCACCACTTCTTTGGGAGTTAAAAAATATTAACATATAAATTCCTTAGTTGAAATATATCAAGGATGTTCCAGAAATAAACCATCTTATTAAGTCACTTTGTGTAAAGACACCCGAAAGGAAACGTAAATTTCCACCTACAATATAGGTAGGAACTAAACTTACTGATGTTTTATTAGGAAGGTTCCTTACTTAGAAATATAGTGATCCTAGGAGTCCTGTGATTACCTTGAGCATATGAGAAATTGAGATACCTAATGAGTTAATTGATTTAGGAGTGACCATAAACGTTATCACTGCAGATACAACAAAGATGTTAGAAATGACTTAAGTTCAACCAACAAAAACTATACTTCATTTAGCAAATCAGTTTACTGCTAAACCTAAAGGTGTTTTGAAAAATGTCACAGTTACTATTCACACTTGAGATTATCTAGTAGATTTTCTAGTACTTAAGGCTAGAAAAAGGGCATCAAGATATCCAATCATACTGGGAAGACCTTGGTTAGCAATTGCAGCAACACTAATAGATTGCAGATCTTGTAGTATGATCATTTCCAATGGTCAGAAACAAAAGGAATTGACACTATACCCCCCAGATAAACCAATAATTTATTCTAACACTCAACAATGGATTAATTATGATATGGATTCAGAAGGGGATGGATTTGTTGAATTATCCATGGTCATTTTAACTGAACATATTGTAGAGTATGAGGAATATGTAGACCATGGAGAAAAACTAGATAGTGATGGAAGGCTTTATGAAGGAATTGAGGAAAATTCTTTTCAAAATGAAGTCAAGAGGGGAAACCACAATGAAATACTATATCATGATAATCTTCACCCCTGTCCTCTTAATACACTTATTCAAGGTCCAGTTGAAGGGAAAAATTATACGAAAGAAATTTTAATTTCAGCAGACAAACCTTGTTGGCAACAACAATGAAGGAAAATTGAGAGAGGGGGTGAATCAGTTTTCACCAGATTAAACAAATTAAGCTCAATCTCAGATCTGATCAACTACAACAAGATTAAAGATAAAGACAATAACAACAACACACAACACCAATATTTTTGACGTGGAAAAACTGATTAAGGGAAAAACCATAGTGGGAACCTACCCACAATAAGATGATACTCTATAGAAGTATGTGTAAATATTACAATGGGGAATGCACATGCATTCAAGAACACTGCCTAGAGCTCACTGCTCAAAATATAATGACCCAGAAGGCTCCAACCCTTAGGGAAGGTTCACTATCTTACAATAATACTCGTACTACAATCTAGATTACATGAACTGCAAGGATAGCATCTGCTAATGCTTGATGACTATTCTGGTTAAGAACATTTGTCTGCCTTGCAACAATCTTTACTCAATACATCATACCAAAGGATAAATTTTCTTATGCGCACATACACCACTCTCTGATAATGCAAACACCACATCGACATCCAAATTACATGAATGTAACACCTATTTATACAAATCATCAACCTTGACTACAAGGTTAGCCAAGCCCTCAACCCTCAATTACAAAATTACATCACACGATACACAAATCAACCACCAAACCAATATAATACCATAGAAGACATAGAATGGACCTAAATCAACTTCTCAAACATGTTTCACCATAAAAAATATCACCATGATCAACCACAACATGTTACACCATCAGAAAATACCGCATAACATGAAGAATATTATCGGTTCAACAAAATCACCCCGCACACAAGAATCAATGTGGATGAATAGAACAAATAGAACATGACCAGGAGACACCAACAAGCACATTAGAACCATCCGCAATGGCTGCACCAACACCACTTATTCAAATTTTCATCGATCAACACACTAACACTCAAGAACACTTAACAATAGCAATTCAAACTAGAAAGATAACTTGTAGAGCACCAAATAATGAACCATATGAAATGAAGATACACATGAATATCCAAACCAATCTCCCAAATCTACAACCAAAGATATAGTCATACCGGAGCACAACAGATCAAATACCAGAACACTGCAACACTGAACACAAAAGAACAATCTGCATACTGGAATCCACAACTCAAACAAATCACCACATAGAATTATGGAATCAATAAAGAATGAGGTATCTCTAGTTGATTCAACATCCCAAATAGATAAACCAACCCGATTAACTCAATACAAACACAGACCACCAAAAAAATCTCTGCAACATCGAAACACAAGAATGTGTTGACATCAATGACAACAACATATCCTAGCAAAATCAATAACCAACAATCTCCCCCTTTGGCATTGATGACAACATATGAATGTGAAAAAAAATCAATGCAAAGAAATGAATCAACACCAAAAAACTACAACAAACTCCCCCTAAGATCATGCACATAAAGCTCCAAAGATAAAGTAGTTTTTCACATGCCTCTCTCCCCCTTTGAGAACAATGCCATAGATAGAATATAAATCATGCTTCTCTTCCCAAAACTCATCCTTTAAGAAGGAAAACTACTCCCCCTTAGGATAAACTCACAACTGATCATCTGAATCACACACTAACTACTCTGAGTGAGTAGCAACACCAACTCATCAACCCGGATAAGAAGATAAGGCTTTGAAATCCATCAGATTGATTCAACTTCATGCATCTAGTTCTCATCAAGAGGGGGAGAGACCCCTAACTTGTCTCTCAAATAGACAAAAGTATCTTCAGAAAAAAGCTTAGTGAAAATATCTGGAATTTGATCCTTTGTAGATACATATTCCAATCTGACTTCTTCATCACTAACTTTCTCCCTCAAAAAATGATACTTAATTGATACATGCTTTGTTTTAGAATGCCATACTAGATTCTTGGAAATATTGATAGCACTTGAAATATCATAATAAATAACAGTAATCTCATCATAAATCACTCTAATATCCTTCAACATTTTCTTCATCCAAACTACCCGAGTACAGTTACTAGCAGCAACAATGTATTCAACTTCAACAGTAGATAGAGATACAACATCTTAGTTTTTACTAGACCATGAAATGAATTTCTTTCCCAAAATGAAAGCTCTACCAGTAGTGCTCTTCTGGTCATCAACATCACTTTCCCAATCTACATCAGTATAGGCACATAGTAGTGAATAATCATTCTTCGGATATCATAAACCATAGTCAACAACCCCCTTCAAGTATATGAAAATCCTCTTCACAACAATAACATGAGTCTCTTTTGGATCAGCTTGAAATCTAGCACAAAGACAAACAACATACATAATATCTGGTCTAGTTTGAGTTAAGTACAACAATCCACCAACCATAGATCTATACAAAGTCTAATTAAATTTATGAGATTTATCATTCTTAGACAACTTGCATCCAGTCACCATAGGAGTTCCAATAGGTTTAGAGTCATCTAGGCCAAACTTCTTCAACAATTCCTTCACATACTTAGATTGAGAAATGAAAATACCTATATCGCTTTGAGTAATCTACAATCCTAAGAAAAAATTCATCTCAACTATCATAGACATATGAAATTACTTTTGCATATCATTAGCAAACTTCATTCTCAAATCATCTTCTCCTCCAAAAATGATATCATCAACAAAGAATTCAACAATCAAAATGTTATCATTATCAACCTTAAAGTATAAATTACTATCAGTAGTACCTTTACATAATCCCAACTTCAACAAATACTTATCCAATCTAGCATATCAAGCTCTAGGGGATTACTTCAGTCCATACAATTCTTTCTTCAATTTGCATAGCATATCTCATTCATCTAATAAAGAAAATCCATCCGGTTGCTCAATGTAGATTTCCTCTTCCAATTCACCATGCAAAAAGGTTGTCTTGACATCCATTTGATATACCTTGAAATTATTGTAAGCAACATATGCAAGCAACAATCTAACAACTTAAATTATAGCTACCAGAGCAAAAGTCTCCTCATAACCAATTCCTTCCATTTGAGAACACCCTTTACATATCAATCTTTCTTTGTTTCTAACCACTTCATCAAATTCATTCAGTTATTTTGGAACACCCATTTAGTACCAATCACATTCTTGTCTTTAGGTCTCAGAACTAGCTCCCAATTGTTATTCTTCTCAATCTGATTCAACTCTTCCTCCATTGCTTTTATCCAATTTTCATCTTTACATGCTTCTGCAACATCTTTAGGTTCAATCTTTGATATCAAACATATCTCTTCAACAACAATCCTCCTCATAGTCATCACACCTTTATTCTTATCACCAATAATCTGATTTTCTGAATGATTCAATTTTAGATACCTCAGAGTCTTCTAATTATTCTGATTATCTGGCTCTTGAACTTCTTCTCTAGTAGCAACAATATCCAGATTAATCGTCTCCACCGAATCATTCTGCTTTAAGATCTTAGTCTGCATGGAATTTGAAATAACATCTTCATCATCAAAATCATATCCACATGCTTTGGTCTATTTTCCAAGATATTCATCTACGTTCACATTTTCACTCTATTATATTTCTTAGTCTCTTGTTGTAACACCAGTAGGCCTTGCTCTTAGTTGAATATCCCAAGAATATTCCTTCATCACATCTTGCATAAAACTGTCCTATATCCTCATCTCTTTTGATATAACATTTGCTTCTAAAAACTCTAAAATATCTAACTGTAGGAACATAACCAAACCATAACTCATAAGGAGTCTTACCAGAATCACCTTTTATATGCACTTGGTTGAATGTGTAAAAAATAGTGCTAACAACTTCTCTCCAAAAGGTTTGTGCAAAGTTTCCTTCAATTAGCATAGTTTTGGCAACATCCAAAATAGTTATGTTCTTCCTTTCAACAACTCCATTCTACTAAGGGGTTCTAGGAGCACATAGTTGTCTTCTAATTCCATTCCTCACAAAATGTATCACTCTCCAGATATAAATTATCCTCATCTATCAGATCTCATATACTTTAGCTTCAACCCAGTCTTAGTCTCCACTCTAGCTTTGAATATCTTGAATTTCTCCAGCGCTTCTGATTTCTCCCTTAGAAAGGTAACACACAACATCCTAGAAGAATCATCAATCAACAACATGATATATCTATCACCCTGCATTCTTCTCACTCTAGTAGGACCACATAAGTCAGTATGCACTAGATATAACAATCCATTAGATGAATAGAACTTACTCTTGAATGTAGTTCTTGTTTGCTTTCCCAACTGACATTCCTTACATATTGGATTAGCATGCTTCACAATCTTAGGAAAATCTCTAAAAACTTGAGTAGAAATTATCCTTATCATGCAGTCAAAATTAACATGACACATTCTCCTATGCCATAAACAACTTTCATCAATTTGAGAAATCAAACAACTTTTCTCACCAACATTCAAGTGAAAGATATTACCTTTATTCTTAGTCCCCAATGCAATCTCTACACTAGAGGCATTTAGGATCTTGCATTTACCATTCTTGAATTGCAAATCATATCCCTTGTTAACCATCTATCCAACACTCAAAAGATTATGCTTCAAACCTTCCACATACAAGACATCAGTAGTATTATGCTTACCATTGAAAGATATAGAACCTTTACCACAAATCACACAAGCTTTATCATCTCCAAATCTCACTATACCGCCACCATACCTTTCCATACTCATAAATTTACTTTTATCACCCATCGTATGATGTCAACAACTATTGTCAATCACCCATTCATCTTTCTCTTCAATCTTAGCAACCAAAGCTTTTGTTGGCATTATGTGAACCGATATGAGGACCTTAATATGATCTTTAACCACTTCAATAGTTGTGAAATCCCTTAATAGGGTAGCCTTAACCGGCTTGCTGTAAATCCCTTAACAGGGTAGCCTTAACCGACTTGCTGTAAATCCCTTAACAGGGTAGCCTTAACCGGCTTGCTGTAAATCCCTTAACAGGGTAACTCGAAGCTATTGAGTTATTGATATCCTTTAGCTATTGAGTTCTTGAAATCCTCTAACAAGGTAACCTTTAACAGGGTTTAACCCTTAACCGGGTATACTAGCCATCCCTTAACTGGGTGATCCCTAACAGGATCGGTTCCTAACAGAACCTATTGTATCAGTCTTTAATTGGACAAGGCTCCTAACAGAGCAGACTTCTAAAGAGTTCAAAACAAGATTGTGGGTATTCATCCCCACTATGGTTTTTCCCAGTTGGGTTTCCACGTGAAAAATATGTGTGTCATGTGTGATGTCTTCTTCATGTGATGGTATGTTGTTTTCTGCCAAGCAGTGAATCATGTTGATCTAGTTACTTATATGTATATCTTTGATGGTAGATTACCTGTTCATGCATTAGGGTGAAATGGGAATGAAGTATTAGATTATGCAAGAAAATAAGTGTCAACCGGTTTATGCTTATCTCAGTCATTTTGGGTTTTGTCAGTTGTACTCTATTTTAGGACCGGTGTTACTGTTTGTCTGTCAATGCACAGTGTCAGCTGACAAACCAGTTTTAGAGTGTGTTTTTGTCTGTACTGATTCATCCCTCCCTCTCAGTACTAGTTTGGTACTATCTGTTCATCATTGAGTTATCAATTGGTATCAGAGCATACTTCAGGTCCTCTGTGTTATAAGCTTAACCGCTTGAGGAAAAGATCCTAGTCTAATGATAAAGAGGGAAGGTCCAAAGTTTAACAAAAGAAAATTTCAATATATGGAAAGACAGAATAAAGATATACATCAGGAGCATGGGTGCTCAACACTGGAGCTATGTTGAGAATCCCTATGTTGCCCCTACTGGTACTCTCATCGATGACCAAAAGAGAGAGATGCAGGAGAATGGGCAAGTCATGGAAGCTCTAATTAGTAGTTTATCTGACATTGAGTTTATTGATGTCCAAGATAAGGTAAATCCCAAAGAGGTATGGGATACTCTTGAAAATATCTATGATGGTGATGAGCATGTAAAACAGGCTAAGGAAGAAAGCCTTAGAGGGAAGTTTGAAGACATGCAGATGGTTGAAGGTGAAACCATTCAACATTATGGAATAAGAATCAAAACTGTTGTTGGTGATATTAAGAGTGCAGTGGTAAAATGGAAGATTCCACTGTGGTAAGCAAAGTCCTGAGATCCCTATTGTTGGTCTATGCAATAAGGGTTGCTCCCATTCAGGAGTTGAGATCAATAGACAAGACTAAGGTATCCCTTGACTCCATCATTGCAAAGTTGACAGCCTATGAGCTAAATAGCTTCGATGGCAGTGTTCAAAAGACTAAATCATCTTTTAAAGCTTCTGTTGTACCATCTAGGAAAGGAAAAGAAGCCAACACTAGTGGTGAACCAAGACAGAGTAGAGAAATGGATGATGAGGAGATTCTGACGGCATTTGAAGCCATCCTTGCCAGGAAACTTCCTAAAGGAACTGGCAAATACAGAGGTAAGCTTCCTTTAAAATGATTTTCTTGCAACCGGATAGGACATATTTCTATAAACTGTCCTAATGGTGACATCAAGGAAAGGTTCAAGAAATTCAAAGGAGGAAACCGGAGAAACTATTTTGTGGTAGTTGATGAAGGTGTTACAGATGAGGAATCAGAGGATGAAGAAAATGAAGATATTGTGTTTGTTGTTGTCAAGGAAGATGTGTCAGACAAGAAGGCTCTTGTCTCCCGGTTTGATAATTCCAATGAGTGTATCATTGACAGTGGCTGTTCTCACCATATGACTGGTGACCAGAGCAAGTTTCTATTCTTGGAAGAGTATGATGGTTGTGTGGTTTGTTTTGGTAATGATGCACTATGTATGGTCAAAGGCAGAGGGTCAATCTCTTTGAATGGAAAGAGTAGTGTTGACAATGTGTACTGGGTTGATGGTCTCAAACACAACCTTCTGAGTGTTGTAGAGCTAAATGACAGTGGTCTCACTCTGGAATTCAAGAATGGAGTGTGCAGAATCAAAGGAAAGAATGGTGAATTTGTGGCCACTGGCATGCAGACCAAAGGTAACCTATTTTAGCTGAATGCAAATATGAGTACATGTCTTATGGCTAAATTTGATGATATCTCGATATGGCATAGGAGACTCCGCCATGTAAACTTTGATAACATTATGAAGGCTAGTAAGATCAAGGCAGTTAGAGGGTTGCCGGTGCTAAGCAAACCAGATAATACCTTGTGCAGAGAATGTCAATTGGGGAAAATGTCTTCCTCAACCTTTAAAGGTAAATCTTTCATTGCTGACAATTTGCTTGATCTTGTGCATACTGATTTGTGTGGTCCTATGAAAACTAGAAGTGTGCAGGGTGATAGGTACTTCATGATTTTCACTGATGACTGCTCAATAATGATGTTGGTCACATTCTTGAAAGATAAGTCTGAAGCTTTTGTAAAGTTCAAAGCTTTCAGAGCTTTAGTGGAGAAGGAAAGCGGTAAAAGAATCAAGTGCTTGAGAACTGGTCAAGGAGGAGAATTCACTTCTGGTGAATTCAACAAGTACTGTGAAGAACATGGCATCAAGAGACAATTGTCTGTCCCCCAGACTCCACAGTAGAATGGCCTAGTAGAGAGGAATAACCAGACTGTGGTTGAAGCAGCTAGAACCATGTTGATTCAAGGAAAGGTGGCTCACACCTTTTGGAGAGAAGCAGTGAGCACTGCAGTCTACACAATGAACCGGATACTCATCAAGAAAGGTAAGGATAAAACTCCTTATGAGTATTAGACCGGTAAGACACATGTGGTTAGCTACTTAAGAGTGTTTGGTAGCAAATGTTACATCAAGAGGAGTGAACACCAGAGCAAATTTGATGTGAAATATGATGAGGGAATATTCCTAGGATATTCCACCAAGAGCAAAGCTCTCAAGTATTTCAACAATAGGACTCAGAGAATTATGGAAAGCATCAATGTAAGAGTTGATGAAACCTCTGAGAAAACTGAGGAAATCGATAGTATGCAAGCGGTAAATGAACCGGTTGTAACCTTCTGGGAACCGGTTGTCAGTCAACCGAGTACCAGTAACAGTGTTCCTACACCGGTAGATGTAGATGCTAATACTAATGGAGATGAGGATGAAGAAGAAAAGAAAGAGGAATCCATCAAGACCATTCCCCAAGATGTCAAGTTGAATCATAATCCTAAGAAGATCATAGGAGATAAGGATGCAGGAATCCTTACAAGAAAGGTCAGAGAAAACTCATGTATGATCTCTGAATTTGAGCCTAAATCATTCAAAGAGGCACATAAAGATGAAAACTAGATCAAGGCAATGGAAGAGGAACTTGACCAGATAGAGAAAAATGGTACATGGTCTCTAGTACCCAGACCGCAGCATAAAAATGTCATTGGTACCAAATGGGTTTTCAGAAATAAGATGAATGAGGATGACATAGTGATTAGGAACAAAGCTAGATTGGTGTGCAAAGGATATGCTCAAGAAGAAGGAGAAGACTATGGAGAAACCTTTGCTCCTATAGCCAGATTGGAAGGAGTTCGTATGCTTCTTGCATATGCAACTTTTAAAGGTTTCAAAGTATATCAAATGGATGTAAAATCTGCATTCCTAAATGGTGTACTTGAAGAGGAAGTGTACATAGAGCAACCAGATGGGTTTGCCCTATCTAAAGATAGTGACATGGTATGTAGGCTACATAAAGCCTTATATGGTCTAAAGCAGGCACCTAGAGCTTGGTATGAACGTCTGCATTCCCATCTTGTGAAGATTGGATTTGAGAGAACAAGTGAAGATAGAAATATCTACTTAAAGTCTGAAGGTGATTAGATCATGATCTATGAGGTATTTGTTGATGACATTATCTTTGGTGGAGATGACAAGATGAGTCATGAGTTTGCAGATGAGATGAAGAAAGAGTTTGAGATGCCACTCATAGGGGAGATTAAGTTCTTCATTGGACTGTAGATCCAACAGATGAAAGATGGAATCTTTATCACTCAGTCCAAATATGTCAAAGAGGTGTTAAAGACCTTTGGCATGGAAGATAGAAAACTGATTGGTACACCGATGGTGACTGGTTGTAAACTAGTCAAAGAAGATGACTCAGCATTGGTTGATGAGAAGGAATATCAATCAATGATTGGTAAGTTGCATTATGTAGTGCATAGCAAACCGGATATTGCACATGCAGTTGGCATTACTGCAAGATTCTAGAAAAGCCCAAGAGAATCCCACTTGGTTGCAGTCAAGCGGATTCTTAGGTATCTGAAGGGAACTGTTGACTATGGATTATGGTATCCATATAACAAAGACTTCACCTTGAAAGTTTACACATATGCTAATTGGGCAGGAAATGTAGATGACCAGAAAAGCACAATCGGTGGTGCATTCTTTCTTGGTGATAGACTGGTCTCATGGATGAGTAAGAAGTAGAGTTGTATCTCTCAGTCTACAGGGGAAGCAGAGTATGTTGCAGCCTTCATGAACTGCACTCAGACAATTTGGATGAAGCATGTATTAAATGGCTTCAAAGTTCCTGTATCTGAACTAGTAAGTATATTTTGTGACAATACTAGTGCAATTAACATCTCCAAGAATCCGGTTTTACATTCTAGAACCAAGCACTTTGAGCTTAAGTATCATTTCTTGAGAGAAAAGGTTTAGAACAAAGAGATTGCACTGGAACATGTTTCCAGTCAGGAGCAGTTAGCTGACATATTCACCAAACCTCTCCCAAAGGCTACATTTATGTACCTAAGAGGTGAATTAGGGGTGTTGCCCCTTCAGGAGGTAAACTAAAGGTATATGGTCCACATCAGTCAGGTATTGCATAGTCAAATTTTTCTTCAGGATTGATGTGTTGAAGGATGCTACTCCTCAGGGGGAGCAACATAATGGAACAAGGAAGCTTGTGCCTCCACTTTGGCATTGTTGTCAAAGGGGGAGAAGATATGAAGTGGAGAAGATATCTACAGAAATTGGGGGAGACGATGTGAAGCGGAGTGATATCTTTGTATATTGCCATCAATACCAAAGGGGGAGATTGTTGGCATTATGTGAATTGGTATGAGGACATAATGACATTGTATGTTGTCATTGATGTTAATATGCTGAAGAGGTGAGAACCGACATATGTGTGAATCGGTATAATACTGTGAACTAACATTTGTACCAAAGTGAAGCGGTGTGTTTGTTCAAGGTGAACCAACACATGGAAGCGTTGCATGACTACCAGTTGGTAGTTTCCACTTCAGGGTTTCCGGTTGATGTGCTTCAAGCCTGAATGGCTCAACCGGTGACTTTGTGTGATGATTTGGCATGGTAATGAAGAACAAATTGTGTTGCCACGTTAGCCTTGTGCGTGTGAAGGATCTTGCATGAAGCAGATTGTTCCTATCTACCTTGGGAATGTGCGAAGTCTGTAAATGGTGATAACGTGTGATGGGGTTATCAGCCGCCATGAAATCAGTGGAAAATGGACGATGGAGAATGTCTTGAAAATGGATCAAGAACTGTTGCATTTAATGCAGTGTGCTCAACGGTCAGGATTGAACCGTTTGAATTCCTTAACCTAACAGGCTCATGGTTTAGGGTTTATGCTATCGACCTGTCTGCTTTCCTATAAGGTCGATGTTGTGTCTCTTTCTAAGGTTGTTGGCAAAAGTTGTGTGTGTGTATCCAAGAGAAGGGATACGTGATTCTTGCCAGACTAGAGGAGAGAAGTGATATCTGCAAAGTGTAAGTACAGAAGGTGAAGAGGAGCTTGAGCGGATCTGCATTGGCATTGAATGCTATCATCAGATCATTGTTATACCTGTTGATCTTTAACCACTTCAACAATTGTGAAATCCCTTAACAGGGTAGCCTTAATCGGCTTGCTATAAATTCCTTAATAGGGTAGCCTTAACTGGCTTGCTGTAAATCCCTTAATAGGGTAACTCGAAGCTATTGAGTTATTGATATCCGTTAGCTATTGAGTTCTTGAAATCCTCTAACAAGGTAACCTTTAACAGGGTTTAACCCTTAACCGGGTATACTAGCCATCCCTTAACTGGTGATCCCTAATAGGATTGGTTCCTAATAGAACCTATTGTATCAGTCTTTAACCGGACAAGGCTCCTAACAGAGCGGACTTCTAAAGAGTTCAAAACAAGCTTATGGGTATTCATCCCCACTGTGGTTTTTCCCAGTTGGGTTTTCACGTGAAAAATATGTGTGTCATGTGTGATGTCTTCTTCATGTGATGGTATGTTGTTTTCTGTCAAGTAGTGAATCATGTTGATCTAGTTGCTTATATGTATATCTTTGATGGTAGATTACCTGTTCATGCATTAGGGTGAAATGGGAATGAAGTATTATATTATGTGAGAAAACAAGTGTCAACTGGTTTATGCTTATCTCAGTCATTCTGGGTTTTGCTGGTTGTACTCTGTTTTAGGACTGCTGTTACTGTTTGTCTGTCAATGCACAGTGTCAGCTGACAAACCAGTTTTAGAGTGTGTTTTTGTCTGTATTGATTCACCCCCCCCTCTCAGTACTGGTTTGGTACTATTTGTTCATCATTAAGTTATCATCTTTCTCCTCAACAATGCATCTTGTAGGATTCATTGGTAGAGGATCATCTCCCTTGATAGCAATAAATGCAAACTCATCTTCTGAATTCCCATTCTTTGATTCTTCATCTATCACACCTTCATCAACAACATAATAACACATCTTTTGATATCTGAACTTCTGGTTAGGCTTATAGGGCTTATCATTCTTATCATGCTTCTCATATCTATTATACTTATCCGATCTATCATGTCTTTCATGCTTATCAAAGCTAGACATTCTCTTAGGGAACCTAGAAGAAAAATGTACTATCTTATTTAAAAACAAATATTTCAAAGGTAACTTTCCATCATAGTTACCGACTCCTTTAGGCAATCTTTGAGCAATAAGGACTTCAAGTTCATCCAATTCTCTTTCTTTCTCTTCCATCTCTCTCTTTTCTCTTTCAAATTATTACAGTCCATTAATCAACTAAAGATGACAACTTCACATGGGTTGAGTAGCTTAAAAAACCCAGCTACAATCAACTACAGGCATATAGGCCAAAACTTGACTTCTCGGCCTAGTCAGTCAAATACAAAATATTGTTAACTTAACTTCTTTCCACAAAATGGGATTCTTTACTATAGCAGTATAAATTGTTTTTTCTATAAAGCCTTCAACACATATTTTTGGAAAACAGATAATTATTTTACTATATCTCCTTTTTGTGCCGAGGGAACAATTCTTTCCTCCTTCCTCCCAAGCAATTTGAATGAGTTTTGATTTTGCAAAAGCTAGCATGAGACTCATCCATGTTCCATCATGTGTATGGCTAGGCTTGATGGGAGTTGAAGGCACTTTAGAAGGAGTTGGAGTAGATCATGTGGAGGCTGAAATTAGAAAAAGGTGGCTAAGAAAATAACTCAACCTATGTAGTCAACAATTTGTCAACGTTCAAATAGAATTACTGACTATTGACCAAATAAATTGTTGAATTCATTAATCACAAATTTAAATTGAGCACCCAACAATTAAGAACAAATTTGTGGGTCCATATAAATAAGGACAATTGAATCTATTGGCAATTCAAGTCATAAGTATCAAATCCCTTGGGTTGGATAATCTTCCAAGTGTTAGGAGTGTCAAACCTAGGAAGATAATCACAAAATCTATCTTCAGGTTGGGCAACCAAATACCAATTATTGAGGTGGGTCTTGTTCCAACTCTTTGAAAGAACTTGCATTTTTTTAAGGGCTGACTGTAATAGAATGGCATTTCATTTTTGAATATGCAGAAGATATTTAGTCGATAGGTTATATATGTGTGCTTTTTTGTTTGTTTGAAAAATAGTTAATATCTAGAATGATATGGGGGTCTTTTGGAGGATTTATTGTAGGTAGGTGATTGAAAAGTTCTCAAGAATGTGTGCCTTTGCTGATCTTGAATAAGGGCTTGAGGGGTATAAGGACCCAAAATGGATGGTAGGGATGAAGGGCTAGGTGTATATTTGGACTTAGATGAATGGATGCAAGATTTAATAGGGATACCAATGTCTTGAAAGTAAGATTTGTTATGGAAGGATTTTGATGTACCTTGTTCATGGAGACCTAACTGCTTGCCTTGATCAATATTTTGACTAATGGGATACCCCTTGCTTTGGGAAGAAGACACGAGTCCATTTTATCCTCGTAAGCTATAATCAAAATTATTGGTATGCAACTTTCCATGGAAGGCTCATAACTTTCTCTCAAGACCAGGATTTAGTTTCCCTTGAATCAGGTCAGGATTCATGGAGGGACCTATTACGTGGGACCTAATATTGGAACTTAAGAACTTAAGACATCATAATTCTGTAATGTTTTAATTTAATAGATTAAGATGTATAATAATTGTATCACAAAGTTTACTTGGCAAAGTAGTAGATACATAATAAGTTCGTTTGACAAACATTATATAGATTTTATTAAAATGATTTTAAGTATATATATTTGTAATGATTGTAGTTGTTAGTTAATGAAAATTTAAAATGGTATAGGAAAAGGGAATTAAGCATATTATGTTGTATATACAATCATAATAATAGATTTATCGAATAAAATTATTATTATAGGATTATCAAAGTTTTTAAGATGAGTTTGTATGAATTGTAGAATGCATTCATATACAAAAATAGATATACATATATATTTAGTGTTTTTTCTGCTCCCCGGATACAAAGGCTTTAAATACAGTATCAAATTTTCTATGTGATTCTCCAAATTCACTCAATTTAAATGCAGCAAGCTTTCCAACCAACATGTCCCTAGTTACAATAGTCACACTCTAGATTTCATCAATAGCAGCTACTTTATGCTTATAAGAAGGAGGCAATGATCTCAATACCTTAGCAACAATCTCATCTTCTTCAAGAGTTCCACTGACACATCTGATGTTCATGACAAGCTCATTCACCTTAGTCATAAAGGATGTTATGTTTTCATTTTCTCCCATCTTCAATGCTTCATACTTTCCTTTCAAACTTTGCAACTTAGCTACTTTAACTTGTGCATATCCTTCATACAAGGTCTCTCAGTTCTTTCAGATCTCATGTGTAGTCTATAAACCCATCACATAAGTGATTTATGAGTCAGTCAAGACACTCAACAATGCTTCCTTAGCTCTTATGTTATGTTCAACATCCTTGATCTCAGTAGCAGAAACTGGGCCATTTTGAGGAACATTGTAAACATTATTTGTAATCTTCCAATAATCATCTCCAATATACTTCAAATGAACTTCCATCCAGCCCTTCCATACAATATAATTGCTTCCTTTTTTTCAAATATGCTTTTGGGTTTAGCTGTGTAGAAGTTTTTGCATCAACGTTTCGAATCACACTCTATGATTCATCATTAGGATGAGAGAGTAGCAAGAGAAGAAAATTTGTAAAATTGTAGACTAAAGCCATATAAAAAGGATGAGAGAGGGGGAAGAGTGGCACCAATTCTAAAGGGATTTCAATTCTAAACCACCAATACCACGCACAAGGATCAATTTAGACCAACAAAACAAATAAAACATGATAAAGAGACACCAAAAAGCACATTATAACCATCCTCAATAGCTACACCAAAACCACTTATTCAAATCTTCATCGATCAACATGCTAACACTCAAGACACTTAACAACGACAATTCGGACTAGAAAGATAACTTGCAGAGCACCAAATCATGAACCATCTAAAATGAAGACACACATGAATATCCAAAACACTCTCCCAAATCCACAACTAAAGATATAGTCATATCGAAGCACAACAAATCAAATACTAGAACACTGCAACACTGAACACATAAGAACAGTCTGCATACTAGAATCCACAACTCAACCAAATCACCACATAGCATCATGAAATCAATAAATAATAAGGCATATCTAGTTGATTCAGCATCCCAAATAGATAAACCAACCAAATCAACTCACTGCAAACACGGATCACCAAAAAGCCCTCTACAACACCAAAACATAGGAATATGTTGACATCAATGACAACATATCCTAGTAGAAACAATATCCAACAAACCCGCCTTCATTAATTCATCTTTGTCTTTAACACAAGAAGAAAAGTTAAAACTTAGTTTAGAAAAACATACAGAGACATTTGCTTGGGAATATAAGAACATGAGAGGGATACATGCTTCAATATGTACACATCACATCTACACTGAATATGTCAAGCCTATGAGACAAGAACAAAGACAAACTTCAATCCAACTTTGAGAGATTTTATTAAAACAAAAATAGAAAAACCACTACAAGTAGGGTTTATCTACCCAATTTTTGATAGTCAATGGGTTTCACCATTGGTCATTGTGCCTACAAAGAATGGGAAGATAGGGAGTTGAACAAGGCCACTAAAAAGGATTATTTTCCTTTACCCTTTATTGATCAGGTTCTTGATAACCTAGCTGATAGTAATTATTTCTCTTTCTTTGCTGGTTTTAGTGGCTACAATCAAATACAAGTGGCTCTTGAGTATCAATATAAGACAATATATACATGTCCTTGGGGAACTTTTGCATATAGAGTCCTGCCATTTGGACAGTAATGCACCTGCCACTTTTTAAAGAGCTATTTTAGCCATTTTTGTTGACCTAACTACTTCATGTGTAGAACTTTATATGGATGATTTCATGATGCATGGAAAAAGATATGATGAGGCATTAAAAAGCTTGAATAATCTCTCATGATGATAAAAGGGAGTGTGTTAGGACACCATATCTCTAAAGAAGGCATTAAAGTAGATCAAGAGAAGGTGGAAGTCATCCAACAAATTGAGGTTCCAAAAACTCAAACTGATGTTAGAAGTTTTCATGGACATGCAGGTTACTACAGATGATTCATTGAGGGATTTAGTAGAATTTCTAAACAATTGTTTACAATACTCAAAAAGGATTTATAATTTCTGTGGACAAATGACTGTCAAAAATCATTTGAAACTATAAAAATGCTTTGACTACCTCACCTATAATCAAGGGACCTATTTGAGGAGAACCATTCCATATAAATGTGGACGCATCCAATTTTGCTATTGGAGCAGTCTTGGGACAAAAGGATGAGAATGGAAAAATGCATGCTATATAACATTAGTAAGAATTTGAGTCTAGCTAAGAGAAATTATACAACAACTGAAAAAAAAATTTAGTTGTTGTGATGCAATAAACAAAGTTAGGTATTATATTATTGGTTATAATTTTTTTATTCACACAGATCATGTAGCCATTTGTTATTTGATGAATAAAGCTATTGTAAGCAGTCGAATAATAAGATGGTTGTTACTTTTGCAAGAATTTGATATAACAATTGTGAATAAATCAGGAAAGGATAATGTTGTAGCTGATTTTCTCTCAAGGATGGTTTTGTAGGGAAATAATGAACCAGTGAATGATACTTTTCTAGATGAACACTTGTTTGCCATTTTGATATAGTTGCCTTGGTTTGCTGATATTGTAAATTATCTTGTAATAGGTAAGTGCCTAAATTATTTCAATTCTAAGCAAACAAAAAGATTAAATCATGAAAGTTCTAGATTTCAATGGATTGATGGTCTTTTGTTTAAAATGTGCTCCAATCATGTTCTTCGTGGGGTGTACAAGAAATTGATGTTTATGACATTGTTCACACATGTCGTAATGAAATAGAAGGGGGAAATTATTCAGTGATCGGAATAGTCCATACGATTGTGGGAGTAGGTTAATTTTGGCTTTCTATGACTAGAGATGTTTCATTTTATGTGGAACATTGTGATGAATGCCAATGCATGGTAAGACCAACAACAACAATGGAGATGCCTTTTCAACCACAAATGGTTATTGAGCCATTTGAGAAGTGGGGAATTGAATTTGTATGACCTATAGGTCCTCCTTCTAAGGGATATCACTACATTCTAGTCTGCACATATTATATTATAAAACAAACTGAAGTGAAAGCATTGCCGGTGGCCAAAGAAGACAAGGTTGGTGAATTTTTGTACAAACAAATTCTTCAAAGGTTTGGTGCTCTGAGGGAAATAGTATCTAATCAGGGACCACAATTCATGTCCACCATGATGGAGGCTTTCATGCATAGATATAAGATGACACACCAGGAGTCTTCACCATATCATCCACAAGCTAATGGTCAAGTGGAGGTCACCAATCGTGAATTGGAAAATATCATAACAAAGACTATTTCTTTGAGGAAATCGGATTGGTCAGATAGATTTGATAAAGTAGTTTGGGCTTACACAACATGGAAGACTACCACATGATTTTCTCCATATGAATTGGTGTATGGTAAAAATCTTGTCATACCAATTGAGTTTGAATTAAGAACATTGAGAACAACATGAGAAGTTGGAATTGATCTGTCCAAAGCAGAGAAGGCCAAAATTTTACAATTAAATAGATTAGATGAAATAAGAATGGAAGCTCTACAACATATAGAGTTAATGCAGAGTTAGAGAAAGTTATGGCATGCCAAACATATTGTCTCTAGATAGTTCAAAAAGGTAGACTAGGCATTATTATTCAATTCTTGGTTCTAGGAATTGAAAGGAAAGTTTCATACAAGATGGTTGGGACCTTATAAAATTAGTCAAGTTTATGATAATAGTGCAATTAAATTAGAGTCAGTTGATGGTGAAAGAAGAACTATGCTGGTTAATGGTCACTATCTCAAGTTATATCACAAAGCAACATCCAAAGAAGAATTCCTTTTAAAACTATAGTCTAGGATAGAACACTTCATCATGGAGGACATCACTTCTGTGATGAGATCTAGTTCCGATGATTTCAGAAAGAAGACAAAATAAAGGAGATAAATTGAAAACTAGAAATGGCAGTTTATCTTGTTGGAAATGTGCCTCGAATTAACTTGACTTGTGTTTAGACTGATCGGAGTAACCTATCTCGATGGAACAGTTGCCGATGTGACTCTTGCTGATGGGCTGATGGAATCTTCTTCCTCTTATTGGTTAATGGTTGAGCAGATCAAGGTTGATCCAATGATGGTTGTTAGGTCATGATGGGAAAGTGCTCATTGGACTTTCCATTGCAACCCCATGACAAAGAAGAGCTTCATTCCGGCGGTTAGTGAGGCCATACTAAGGTGGCAGGGTAGGGACTCCAAAGCCAATTAGGAAGTGACACATGGCATAAGTGAGCAGCCCAGGTGAGATAAGGGTCATGTAAATTTAGAAGATCCAACGGCAGATCCGAGGAAGATCAACGGTGGAGTAAAATTCTGGGACTATCAGCGACTGGCGCTGTACCAAGGTTGTGAGGTACCCGAAATGTTATCCCTTGTGACATGGTGACCAAGTGGTGGGACCTGGTAGGAGAGTAGCTAAGGTGAGTTAAAGGCTGAGAAGATTGCAGCTGATCACAGAAGATCCAACGATGGTTGCTAGGTCGCGATGGAAATTACTCATTAGACTTTCCAACGTGACCCAACGACAAAGAAGAGCTTCATTCTAGGTGGTTAGTGAGGCCATGCTAAGGTGGCAAGACATGGACTCCAAAGAAAATTAGGGGGTGCCACGTGGTGGAGCATAGAAAGAGGAAAGGGAATCGGTCTAGTGGCGGATGAGGTCGTGCTCAAGTGGCAAACTAGGGAGTAATACCGTGGCAAAAGAGAGATCAAGCAGATCAAGGAAGATCAAACGACCAGGATAGCTATTTGGTTGTCTTACTGATGACCCGATGAGGTCGCCTTCGGCGATTGGGTTGACATCGGTGATCAAGGTGACATTGTTGGGTTATGCCGATGGCCCGATCAATTCGCTGTGGTGTCATTGGGAGATCGGGTCTACCTGATTGAAGGATATTTCGATGAGCTGATGGAGCTGACCTGTTTGGAGCCGCATTAGTGGAGTCATCTATTGGTTCATTGGGAGATCAAAGCAATGCATTTGTGGTTGATGGAGTAGAGACTGACTACGGGTGTCCGTTCGAACCAGAGTCCAAAAGGTGAAACACTTGGACACTAAAGATGGTCTTGTTGGTATATATGAATACGAACTGACCCAACTTCCTGACGAATGTGGGATAATGGATGAGTCATGAATACAGGACGGTCGATGGTTAGACTTCCTGGTGGTTGGAGGGACTAACTATTGTGTGAGCTGTATTCGACAAATATAATCAGAGTAGTCAGAGGAAATCGAAACACAATGCCGGTTAGGTGGATGGATGTTACTAAATGACAGACCGTTGGACTCCATAATGGTTATGCTTAACTGATACATTGCAATCGATGGCTGATATATATGTTGCTAGAGATGTAACCGAAAGTGTGAGAGAGGTTACTGTGTGATGTATGGTGTGGAGTCTTGTTGGAAGCTTGAGTGTTCTGCATAGGTGATGACTATGATCCGAACATAGATTCTGAGAGAAAATGCCTATGAAGAGGATTTGTGACTTTATTGTAACCATCTGTTAACTATGAATAAAGTGATCTCTCTTTGGTGGTGGGTTTTTTACTCGTAAGGGTTTTCCCACGTAAATCTGGTGTTAACTCTCTGTTGTGTTTTCTGTGTGATTAGTTTTTCATTAGTCTGTGTATATCTTAATATTCTGCAAAAGAATTTAAAGACATACTTGCTTGATTCCCCTGTTAATTGACATTAGGAAGACATTTCCGCACTATGCTTTCCTTACATATCTCCCCCCCAAAAAATAAAAAATAAAAAAAGAGGATGATTGAAAACAAGAAATGGTGGTCTACCTTGGAGGTGAATTGAAAACTAGAAATGGCGATTCATACCTTAAGAAAAAGTTGAAACAAAAAATGGTGGCTTTTTCTGGATCAACTACAATTTACTCCTGATGGCTTTCAAGAATCTAGAAATAAGTCTTTTGTCGAATTAGCATCCCTCTTGCTCCTTATAGTTTTTGATGCTCAAATGTTTAAAGATGGTCTGATTGTTTAATGTTTAATTGGTCCATGCAAAAAGAGCTCTAAGTAACTCTTGATCAGCTTGTCAGTTTTATTATTGATGCATTGATATTTATGCTCTTGATATCTCCTGATCAGTATGATCAGTTCTGGATGATAACTTCTAACCAATACACATTAAATAGTCAAAAGGTCAAACATTTATCGTAAGTACTAGTTTACAAATATTGCTTTCTAATTTTGTAGATATAAGGTAGGGGCGATAAATTATGTTTGTATACAGTTTTCACCAACTTATTAATAACAATATTGTTATAAGTTAAAGTTTTAAATGAAGAAATAAGAGATAAATTGGATTGACGTCATTTATCATGTCAAAATCTAAAAAAGTAATGATTGTAGTGATCAACACACATACTAAAGTCATCGCCAACTCAACAAATCTTGAAACAAAGTACTAAATGATGGTGGGCGGATCGTTCGACTTTGTATGAAATTAATAAAAAAAAATGTGTGTGCAATTAATGGTCACCTTTGGAATAGTTTCTATTTAGAAAATGAAAATTATTTCATTTCATTTCTTATTTTGGAAGCTGAGCTAAAGTTGCAGAGTTGAAGAAGAGCAGAATTTTCTGAGGAAATGGGGAATAAGAGAATCACTAAACTAGAAAATTTCAGCTTAGACCCATAAACAGAAAGGATTTTAAAGTAGGTGGGTTGGCTAAGATTCATCAGAATGTATGAAGGATTCAAGCCCAGAATAGTGGAAGAATTTATGCACAATTTCCATGTCAATGTTACCCGAGTGGGAGGAGAGATAGTTGAAGTAACACCACAAGTTATAAGTGAAATCTTAGGGATTCTTGCTGAAGGTGAGTTGATAAAAAAGGGCCATATCAATTTTGACGAGGTGATTAATTTATTCCATAAAGGAAATGAGAAGCAGTCTGAGTTACAAACACTAGACCCGAGACTTGGGTTAATCTTCCTTCTTTCTTGTTCTCACAAATTTCTTCTATGATAGCCAGGGTAAAAGAAAGGGATGGTCATATAAAATACCCTAGTTTAATCATTGTATTGTTAAGAATCATTTTTTAAAGAAGGAATCAAAGAAAGAAAAATAGTTGGAATTCTTGTCCTCACCTGTCAGTAAAGAAAAGAAGGGGCCCATGTTGAAAATTTTAAAAATGAAAAAAAGGGAACCTTGAAAACAAAAATAAAAAAGAACAATATGGAGGCTAAACTCACAAAAGAGGGCCCATCAAAGAAAAAGAGAAAAATGGAAAGTCAGGAGCCCAAAACAACTAGAGTTACTCATAGCTCTACCAAAAAGATCATCGAAGAAGAGAAAAAAGATGAACCTAGCTCTTCTTCTGATCGCCATAGGGCTCCTGATGACCCCTCTATCATAGACCCTAACAAGTCTATCCAATAGACTCTAGTTCAAAGCCCTATTGCCACACTTTATGTTGATAATGACCCCCACCCACTATGTGTAAACTCAACCTAGTCGGCTAGATGCTGACAATGTGCCACTAGAAAAACCAAAAATTGAGAGAGTTTTGAGAAAAACTCACCCAAAATAATTTCTATTGATGATGACTCTTCAGATGATATTGAAATCCAACAATCACCGCAACCTTCCACACCCTTAGGAGGAGATACTGAAATATTTGAAAATCCTGAGGATTTTGAGGCTTCTCAAAACCAATTATGTCCTCTCTATGACCTTTAAACCCAATTACCTTCATCCCATCCATGGTTCTTCAGAAGAGAAGGCAAAGAGATTCTAATTAAGGAATAAATTCCTCATAAAGAAGATAAGGGAAGAGAAGAGGAGGATGAGGAATTGTTGAAAGTGATTTTATTGTGTCATGTTGAAACAGAGCTCTCTGAGACTAATAAGAAAATATAGTTTCTAGAAGAAAGGTTGAAACAAAAAGAAGAAGAGATAAAGAAGGGGTATGTGCACAAAGATGGTGGTCAGAAAAGTGGACACCACCCAAAAAAAACATGGAAAAACAAGCACTGCGTACATGTTGCTTTTAGGAAAATTAGCACGTATGCACTACCTTTAAGAAAATGAGTGCGTACACGCTACTTATAGGAAAATGAGTGCATATGTGCTACTTATCCCTAAAAGACCGCATACACGGTACCTATCAAAAAAAGTTCAAAAAAAAACTGGGTCTTATTTTCCCATGACAACTGCATTTTTACTTCCTTTTTTCTTCATTTTGTTTGCTAAACTACGAACAGGGTGCTATATTTCTCCTCCAAACTATGAACGGGGTGCCACATTTCTCCTCTGGACACTATGGATCAAGGTTAGTTTTTGTTAATTTTTGTCTTTGTTTCCCGTTTGTTCAATTTGTTTTACGTTTTGAATTTAATTTCATTAATTTTGATTAGGTTTTTTCATTTTTTGTTTCAAAAACCATATTCTTCTAATACAAAACAGGAACAAAAAAATGCACCTGCTGAAAACCCACAAGATACACCCCCAATTCCTTCTTTTGACCACACACCTAAAACACATGAGTAATTAATTAATCAGTAAAAATATGTCTAAAATCAATACACTGATTGATAAATTGAAAACATCCAAACTTGAGCATCATAAATCCCTTTCCACTAGCCTGGAAACATTAGCTAGTGGTGCCATAGTTGTTTCCACATAAATTGCCAAATGGGGAAACTTTAGGGATAGGTGTCGTCAATTCTATGCTGATGGGTTGTCATACGAGGGAGTCAAAAACAAAAATATTAGTAAACAAGAAATATGTGCCCTTTTTGTTGATCCTAAAACTAGTCAGTCATTACCTCTTAATGCAAAGAGGTTTCCCATACATTGGTGTACCAATGTGCAGATGAAGAATCTTTTTTGGCAGAGGTGGTGGACGGTCTTTGATGATCCACCTTGTAATAATTATGAGGTGCCATTATATTTTTTGAGAAATGTATATTGTGAGTTTGTGCTCAATGTGCAGCAAAACTATTTTTACATGAGAGTCAGAGAGTTCCATGGTAGAGGTGGCGACTCTGCCCAAGATAGACCTGGAGCCCGTAGGTGATTACTTGCGAAGAGTCACCACCCCCTAGCACCCAAACCCAAGGTGCATCAGGCTGTCCCAGTAGAGCTGAAAGAGTCGATGGAGCTATAGACTCTTTAGGCAGCCACAACATTGACTGGTGCCATCATCCACCATGGGACATCGTTAGCACACCCTATTGTATTGGATGATGAGCCATTAGTTGCTATAGGTGGCGACAGAGAGCCCATTCAACATATGTGTGTCAGTTGCTTGGGGATAGATGATGCAGCCGGTGCAGATGGATCCAGATCTCATCCACGCACGATTTGCATGATTAGATGTCATGCCCGCACAACTGAGGATTTCATGCTAACAGATGAGTTGATGGACATGGTGTTTGCCCATCAGCGACAGACACATGTGTGTTGATTTGAATTCATAGCATTTTATTTATCAGTCATGTTAAATTTGTAATTACATAAATGAATTTTCATTTATACATCGATTTAAATTGAGACCAATAATATGCATTTTAGGATGCAGCAATGGTATCCCATACTCCTCCCCCAGTTACTACAGTTGCAACTTCGATGCCTAAGGTATAAATTTTGTAACATGTTAAAATAGAATAGTACACTTTGATTTCAAAAAAATTACAAGATATACTATCTTTAATGCTTGGTCCAATTTTTGGTTTGTAGGTGTTGATAGGGGACCAAATGTCCCAGATTGATGACATCACACTCTCAGCGATCGATTTTGGCCTACAAGGCTATACAGTATCATATTTTGTACAACTCTTTTTATGTATTGTTTTGATGGAATATGCAAGTATTTTCATTTTATATTTTTAAAATTATGTTTAATATATTATCTATACCAATATCTCATGTTAATTTTGTTTTTTTAGGGTACCCCCTCCATGTCTAGGCCTCGTCCTAAGAAAAAGAATTCCTCGAAGACGCCAAAACGTGGGAAGAAGGTAATTGAACACATTTTTAGTTGTACAATTAATTGAAAATGTTGAAATCAAGTATTAGTTGGGGTTTGTAGATTGATTAGTGTTTTTTGTCTATTTTACATGTACAACGACCATTGAGCTATGTGGATTTGTTGAATGCACCTGATTCACCTATGGATCAAGAGAGGGAGGAGGTATGCATCTCTACTTTATTTTCTTGATTTCATGATTATATGCACGCGTACATGTGAAATTGTGATATATTATAATCTTATAATTTTTTCATACAGGAAATATCCATAGTCGTTTCATCAATGGCGAGCCCTCCTCCATGCACTGGAGAAGCATCTCAGGATCCGGTACACTTTTGTTTGATATATTACATTAATTGTTTTTAACGTACAATACTTATCATTATATTAATTGTATTTAATCTTTGATCATTTTTTGTATAGGTAATAGCGACAATTTCTCCATCGATGGTGAGCCATCCTCAGTCCATTGGAGAAGTATCTTAGGAACATGTACGTCATTGTTCTCTATATTATAGCTTTTAAGTATTTTTGATATATTAATGTTAATACATTGTATTAATTATACATTTAATCTACAATAGACCCCTTTGCGGTACAACCATAACGTGGATCCTTTTAATTATGTCTTCAAGAAAACTCCTAAGAGTGACAAGGAGAGGAGAGCAAAGACATGAGCTCCTAGATCAACCAATGAGGTAATCTACATTTCAATTGTAAAGGAATTATAGTTAAATGCATAGTTATGTTGTTAATTGTGAACTTTTTTCTGCAAAAGAATTCTAACATGGCTTTTGAATTGTTATTTTGCAGCCATCTACAGAGCCGTGTACTACATTGAAGAGGCTTGATTTTGATGATCCACCACAAGCTTAGGATCATATAGTGTTAGTTTTGGTCATAGAATGACCAATACATGTAGATATATTCTACATTTTTATTGTATATCGACTTGGACATGGCATATGCCACATTTTTGTAATACTTGTATTGACTTGGCAAACATGCCTTTTTTTGATATATATAAATGTTGATATTCAATCCAATAAATGTATATTGAGTTCATTATTTTGTATTCATTGTATTTTGTGGTTGTCCTTTTATAAATTTAATTGATCATTTGCCTATGTAATCAACAATACGAATATAAACAACAAAAATATATGATATAAAATATTGCAATCGTGGAATATGATTTGATAAAATTTCTTAAATGTTGAATTAACCCTACAAAACTCCTTTTATTCAGTTCATTATTGTGTATTCGTTGTATTTGGTGGCTTCCCTTTTATAAATTTAATTGAATATTTGCATATGTAATCAACAATATGAATATAAACAACAAAAATTTGACAATATGAATATAAACAACAATATGTGTTTGGTGCGAGAGAATCCTCACACTCGCAATGGTCAAAATTTGGTTGTCGTGTGCACAAACCGATGTCATGAGTGCATCCAGGTGGACATTTTTATGCTAGGCATTTTCCTATTGTGCATCCCAAAGCACCGGAACGTCAAGAGTCATACCCTACCGACGTGATCTCTCAAGTGCTCTGAGTTCAAAAAATTGTCAAACTTTGATGGACTATTTCTTCCAATCCAGGACACATATGATCAATTTGTTTGAACTTGTGGGGTTGTGTGAGATTCCTCTACAATGGCCTATCTCAGTTTTTGACGTCTCAGATCCATTTTCAATTGGTAGCATTTTTTTGCTTGCTGCAAAAATCGTCAGTTGCATGCAATGCAAAGTTGCAGAATTGTCTAGAATTGATTCAATTCATCATGTGTACAAACTGAAGTCATGAGTGCATCTGGGTGGGAATTTTTATGCTAGGCATGCCCCTCTTGTGAATCCCAAAGTGCTAGAACATTGAGAGTCATACCCTACCGGTGCGATCTTTCAAGTGCCCTGAGTCCAAAAATTGTCAAAATATGATGGACCATTTCTTCCAATCTAGGACACATATGATCAATCCATTTGAACCTATGGGGTTGTGTGAGACTCCTCTATAATGGCCTATCTCAGTTTTTGACGACTCAGCACCATTTTCAATTGGTAGCATTTTTTCGCCTGCTGCAAAAATTGTCAGTTGCATGCAATGCAAAGTTACAGAATTGGCTAGAATTGATTCGGTTTGTCGTGTGCACAAACTGATGTCATGAGCACATCTGGGTGGGTAGGTTTACATTAGGCATGCCCCTATTGTGCATCCCAAAGCACCAGAACGTTGAGAGTCATACCCTACCGGTGCGATCTCTCAAGTGCCCCGAGTCCAAAAAATTGTCAAAATTTGATAGGATGTTTCTTCCAATCTAGGACACATATGATCAATCTATTTGAACTTGTGGGGTCACATGAGGATCCTCTACAATAGCCTATCTCGGTTTTTGACGATTCGGAGCCATTTTCAATTGGTAGCATTTTTTTGCTTGCTGCAAAAACTGTCAGTTGCATGCAATGCAAAGTTGCAGGATTAGCTAGAATTGATTTGGTTCATCATGTGCACAAATCGACATCACGAGCGCATCCAGGTGGGCAGGTTTACGACTTTTTTTTCTCAAATTGTATCTAGTCTCAATCTATGACCCCTATGACCCAATAATGACTCAAATAATTCTCCATGATTATACAAGAATCAAGAATTCTCATGATTGACCTTATCACATCACATATACTCAAAACATAGTCACAAAACATTGACACAAAAAATAGTCACAAAACATTGTCACATATTATTCAAAAATTTGCCTCTAAATATGGTCAAATCAGCTCTTGGCTATTTGATTATACAAAAAAATGTCTTACAAATCAATTCATGGGCTTTTATTCAAAATTTGGCATTAAAATATGTGTGATTTAGCTCATCACTATTTTAATATACAAAATTTGGCATGTGCATATGTACAAATCAGCTCATTTCCATTTAAATATACAACATTATGCCCCTAAACATGTAAAAATCAGCTCATGGGAATTTATATATACAAAAAATGAATATAGAACAATTCATCGATGATTTATACAAAATTCTCAAAATCATTCTACTCTGAACCATAGATTCAATCAAGTGAGCCTTCAGGATCAGCTCTAACCCATATTGTGTCATGTATTGCATCATGGTCAGATTCACAAACTTTCCATAAAATATTGTTATGAGGTCTACCACGATACTTCATCAAATAAATATTTGTTGTGACAACAAGGTTAGAGAAATGAAGAATATGTTTGTGTGTTTCAAAGTCCTCGAATAACCAAACATCATAATTCTTGATAGGGTATCTCTTAAGCCATGTTCCTGTCACGACAACAAACCCTATTGGGTACTCAATGCCCTCTCTGTCAATGATTGTGGTTGTCAATTTTTTTTTTGGCTCAACACAACGACACAAATAGTAATATGTTCCTTCTTCATTGTTCTCTTCTACAACAACTGCATACACATGACCTCCATTTTATAAAGTGTTAATTAATACCAAAAATAAAGTATGATTTACAACAAAATGAACCAAAAAGAATACTTGCAAAAAAATTAACTCAAACAAACACCTGAATCCACTAGGTCAGATACATGGTCAAAATCCACTGATGTCTCCATCTGATTCAATTGTAGTACTTTGGGAATTCGATATGTATCAATGTGAACCAATGGTCTACAAGACCATTTGTCAACCCACTCTGGTGATTCACATTCTTCCCACAAACAATACATGCATGAAGAGCAAAAAGATACCACCTGTCTCATATAAATTACTAGTGAACTTGAATTTGAACTCATAAATTACCTATCTATAATCATAGCAGAGAAACAAGAATTTTTTTCCTTTCATTACACCAAATTAATGCATTACAAAGAGGTAAACAATAATTACCATAATCATCTACCAAATATGACCAGGAAACATGCCATCATGATCAATTTCTTTTACCAATCCATCCTCATGATTAAATTTTATCGCATAGAACTAGCTTCAAAATTCAAATTCTACAACCAAGTTAACTTTCAATAAATAAGAGCAACATATAATACACAATTGTTTACACTTGCCAAGCATATAAAATCCTTTCCAATGACTGTCCCATAACATAGTGACAAGTTAACATATTTTACTCCCTGATTACACATAATAACCATCCACATAACTAGAATGCACAACTCAAAAGGCCACATGTGAGCATGTCTAATGCTTAGTCAAAGATAACATGCACAATCTACATCTCTGTGCCTAATCTCAGAATAATAATATGATCATAAATATCCAACATCTCACTCAAGGTCTTGATGGTGCTAGGGCACACCATAGCGGTGCTACCTTCCATACAAGACCTTTGTGAACATCCCTTGTTGAGTAAGGTGGTTAGCCTCCAAGAGATAGTCACCACACATAGGTAGGTAGTGGATCCTAGTTGCATCACAACCTCACATACCCCCATCCTCAAGGTTCCCTACGTGTACTTCCTCGTACACACTCAACCAAGACCATCTCATATGTCCTTGGAGAGGAATTTCACATTTCAACACAAGACCAACATACGAAACAATAAGGATAAATTAGTTTAGCCACCAAAGTACAGATGAATAAAGATAATAAACCATCAATTTCAACAGTAAGGCAATAAAATAATCCAAAATTTGCAACACCAAATCAAGTAAGGAAAAGATCGCAAGATCGTGGCTAAACCTTCAAAGTCAAAATAGAATAAATTGCTGGTCCACAAAGAAATAAATAAGAATATCACAACTGCACATAACATCACTATGTGACTAGCATCTAACCACCAACAAGGAAGAAAGGAACAATCGTCTAGCTATTGCAGTAGCTCATCATGTGATGCAACCTAGTCACACATCCACATGACATGGTAGTGTGAACCTCGACATCACCCCGCATCACGTCATCACACGACATGGCAATACTCCAAGTGGAGAGGCACACAATGGACGTATCTCACATGGTAGTGTACCTCATGGAAATAGGCATGCGTAGGTCATGTACTGCATAGCGACGTATCTATCAGGATACTCATCGTAAGCCAGAGGTATACATGGCTAAGGCCCACCCACATGTCTACCAACACCTACTAACTAGCAGCTCATGCGGACAAAACCTACCTTTCATGAAGACAAGGCAAAAAAAAGGTCCTCCAAAATACATCATCACTATGCTCAAGAATTGCCATCAATATGCTCAAATAAAAGAGAGGGATAGGCTGGCACACATAAACCTTATAAATAGATTCATCAAAAGGGAAAGTATTGAGTACATATTTAATACAGTTTCATTGTATAACTATATTTTTCCTCTAAATAGGGAAGCTAAAGTCACTTCGCGTTGCAATTAGTCATACGCTGATCCATACTATTCAAGGAATGGTGACTTCGAATACTACCCCTTAACATACTGACTTACTAACAACTCGAGGTTCGGTACTCAACAGGGTAACAAATAAGCAACATCACATAAACAGTATGGTTTCCCATACTCATAAGAAAACATATCCTCTATGGTTGATTACTTCACCAACTCATGGGCACATATAGCAAGTACGAGTTTCTTACAATACACACGAAAGCACCAGTACTGGTTTAGTCACATTTATGGGGAGTACTTTTCAGTACGCTATCATCTACTCAAGGAAGGTTTTAATTATGCTTTCCACATGAATAACTGAATAAAGTTTATTCTAGATACAAGTACTAAAATTCCTAACAATTCAAAATTACATAAGGAAATAACATTATTCCTATATATTTCTCTAATTCCACTAAGCATTCATAACCACATTACTAACTATGCAAATTTATTTTCCACGGCGAAAGACTTTCATCTTTCAATATGAATCCAAAATGCAAAAATATGATTTCACATGTTTTATAAACATTCTATTTAAATCAATGCATCCTTTAGTAGCATTTCTAAAAATCTTATAATCTAGGCAAAGAGAAGGTAAAGAGAGTTTGATAACCAAACTATTTCATACATAGACACAAGATCAACAAGATCACACTACATACTAAAATTTCTCACTATAAGCCTATCATTTTAATTGCACGGTTTTCATTTCACTACCATTTAGAAGAATGCCAATCGGCCTATCATGACATTTTCAATTATTATGTTTACAACATAATGATCTAGTTTTCCAAACAAGAAATTGAGACAGATAATCTTTTCGATAATACAAGACCTCTTGCGAACACTCACTACTCTTAATTCAATACAAAAACATATCATAATCTGCAACCTTTTATTGAAAATCAAAATATGATAAGAAGGTAAACAAAGAGCTATCAACCAAATAATACATATTAATGCATGCACATCAAACAAGCTTTTCATTTGCACTGTCTAATCATACTCAGTCATTTATATATATCCAAAAGAAAGTTCAATGTAGAATTGTTAAAATAGGTCCTTAATCAAATTGGTTTAATGAAACACATAAAACAATCTTTCATGGGACACATTACCACACTCTCTTAGCCACTATAACATGTTCCCTTTTTATACATCTTTTACACACTGGGCAGTTTCACATAACAACTGTTCACACATTAATGCACATTACTTAAGATATAATTTAATTATGTTATTCCTACAATACACATGGAGAATCCTTAATGTAAACATACAGTTTTCTCTCAATAACCAATATGAACTTTGAAACCCATAGCCCTTTTATTATCTAAAAACACATAAGCATCATAAGGCTCACACAAGGGTTCAAGAAGTCACAACCTTTCTCTCACAATAAGAAAACTCACATAAGAGATAATTACACATATCACAAACATTTTAATTTCTAGAGAGAAAGAGGAGGAAGGGTGGTAATCATTCAATTTGATACAAAATAAGCATTCAACATCTACCATACAAGTCCTTCAAGTGGACAACACTAAGCTAGATCATAATATTAAACAAGCGCATTTCGTACTTTCAGATTCAAGCCAAGCACTGACCAACCCAAATGGATTAGTCTAAAGAGTACAACAATCAATAAGGAAGGTACATACAACTCTCTTTCTGAATAAGAGTAATCGTAGACCAAGACATCTATAAGCAAACAAAGAAAATATAATAAATCAAAAGCACCAAAATCAAGAAGGTGAGAGAAAGGTGTGAACATACGCGTTACACGCAATTAAGGAATTCTCAAAAGACTACGCAAAAGAACAGAACATGAGTCCTTAAGGTCCTCAAGATCTTATGCCTCAATCACATGCATACAAAAGGAGGAAAAACATACAACATAAGGTCAATACACCTCACACCAACTAAGGGCACAATTGACTCCAGAGATCTTAGTGTTTGCAACATGGGCTCTGATACCAAATGTAATGCCCCTCTAGGAAACCCCGAAGGGATTAAGCGAAAACACAAGAATAGAGTGCAACTAATTTTTTTTTAAATTTGACACAACACAATGATACAATGAGTAATCAAAGTTTAGATTATATAGCGGAAGATTTCAATAACACCTAAAGAGTTTCCCAACATGATTAGTTAATTCAACATTAACTCAACTCATGCTAATTAATTCAATTAAGCTGATTGACTTAATGACAAGATAATACTTAAACGAAGGATAAGTTCTTTCAGTAAGATAAAAATATAGATAACATGGTTAAGTTTATCCCATAAAATTTAACCATACATTACGTTCAAACTTACATTAACCTTATGCCATGCATCTAATTTCATAACGTACTTTAATTTCATCATAAACTAATGAATACTTTCCATGCATACTTAATTGCATTATCAATAACTGAATACATTCCATTATTCAAATCTAAATTCTTTCATGATCCAAATTAATGCATTAAATAAGATGACTACATACATGCATTTACGATTACCTTCATCTAATCCACATTATATATTCTAACATAATGTCATCCATACAAGCTAAATTAAAAAGGAAACATAAGAACATAAACATCACATAACATCAAAATGATATTAGAGTTCACCCCTAGTGGGCTACATCTCTGGGTCTGCTCAACTGCAAGACCCATCTGATAATTAAATAATAATGAATAATACATAAGGTCACATCATTTACAATCCTACCATCAAGGCGAACATAACCAATAATACATAAGACCACATCGGTCAAATAAATACATGGATGATCCCTGAATAGGAAAAGGATCCAAGTGAACATAATAGGAAGCAAATACATAGATCAACTAGAGCATCTGCGAAACTAAATCCTTGCAACCCATGGTCTAACATGAATATCAGGTTCTCACAAGGGCATAGAAGTCAGGACGACTCCACAACAATGCTCATATCAAAGACAACACAACAACACACTAGCAAACATAAGGGACAAATGTCATCACATAACTTGGTATGGCTACCATGGCAGGTCTTCATAGGTTCTGGCCCCATCCACTGGGTTACTCTAACAACCTAATCTGAATCTTCGGCCCATCCAAGCCTTATGTGGACTGACACATCCTTTCGTGAAGACAAGGATGATGGTTTGCCATTTCAGGCCTTCTCACTGCATGCCAAGTCTGTACTAGCACTCATCCCATACATGAGGAACAATTAACTTACTTAGTGATTCATTAATTAACTCTCTAATATGATATTAGATTATTGCTTATTTAGACACACTTTCGATGGGTTACCTAGTAACCACTTTGGGCGTGGCCCCTAATTGAAAGCCACTTTCCCAAATGACACTAGGGTACACTCAAATGAACTCCTAAACCAAGGAATATAAAAGGTCAAGCAAATAGAGTTCAAAATGGAGGGAATACCCACTTGTTCAAACAAGACTTCATATGAGGTGCACCGACTAACAATACTCTAACTAGAGACCTGACTAGCTATGGTCAACCATGAATTAACATTCAACACCTGCATAAAGGACATTACTGGTTACAACACCATCACAAGACAACAGTCAAAATTGGAGATCAAGGACATAAGAAGGTACCCAAATGAATCATACGATAGTGTCCAACAAACAAAATCAAAGACTTTCCATTTCTTAAGCAAATGCGAATACAAAAAATTAAACATGCCTAGGCATAGATTGGAAAAGACAATCTTCTTTCCTATTGTTTACATATAACAATCAATCCAGTTTTCTAGAGGATCTAAGTTCTCAACATACAATAACATAAAAATAACCATTACAAGGTAAATTCAATTCCACAATTGCAAGAGTACAATTTTTCCTATTTCCCAATACAGAGAAAAATATAAATTAAACAATTTATTTTACTAAATGAAAATATCATTTACTTACCAATTTTCCAAACGATACATTGTTTAATTCCCAATATTTTCAGGTACAAGTAATGAAGTTGAAATGCAATTGATTTAATAATTATTCTTCTATTGGGGAATGGACGATGGCGTGCGTGCGGGGGTGCTCAAGTGGCCGAGCTAGGGTTTCATGGTCCTAGCTCATGAGCGGTTTGGTTGCTGGTGCGGTGGGGAAGGGTTGTGCAGGGCGTTGGGGGAGTTTAGCAGCTACGGGGGTAGTGCTAGGCTCGGTTGTGGGTGTGGGGGGAGCTGCGGGGGTTTGGGGGGTGGGGCTTTGGTTGCGCGGGGGCTTTGGTTGTGACTATGTGGGGGTAGGGCTTCAGCTGCACGGTGGTGGGGCTCCGATTTGCTACGACTAGTGGTTTTCTCATGGGCTTGGGGGTGTCGATAGGCCCTTTCTTTTGGTGGTGTTGGAGGGGGTGGTGCCTTAGGTGTCAAGCCTCCTTGTGTGGCCCTTTTGGGGTGTGGGTTCTTGGCCCTAGTGTTTTATTTTTTTGGTGCTCCGATGTCAAATTTTGGCGGTGAGGCCTCGCAGGTTATGTCAGCCATGGATTTCTGTGCTGCGGTGGGCTCAAAACCCCCACTTCAGAGTATGAAGACTTTTAACAATAATCTTTTCTCATCTAATTCAGGGCTTGGGAGCGCTGGCAGCTCTCGTATAATGAAGATTAATGGTTGTCTAGATAGATGCAGTGAGAGGCCGAAGTTGGTTATTCCTCCTGAGATGATAGCTGAAGACATTGAATATTTTTCAAAACACTCCCTATATTGCAAGTTTTTGGGAATGAGGGTGTCCTTGCAGTTTTTGGAAAACTGGGCGCAGAGGACTTGGGCACCGAAAGGGGAAATAGAGATTATGCTATTGGCAAATAACTATTTCATGGTTACCTTCAATTGCATGGAGGATCACAATAGGGTCTTTGAAGGCAGCCCATATTTTTACAACCAAGTGGGTTTGGTCATCAAACCTTGGCTTGCAGGGTTTAATCCTTTTGAGGAGCTCCCAGCTAGGGTTCCAATGTGGGTTCAACTACCACGTTTTCTTGTGGAATGTTGTTTGGAGAATGTGCTATGAATGCTTGTTGATCTACTTGGGAGGCCAGTGGGTTCTTCAATGCAAACCTTGGGGAGAAAGGTAATGACCTTTGCGCGTATCTGTGTTGAAATTAATCTTAGTAAACCATTGCCAGATGCTATAGATATGTGCACAGGCTCTTATTCTTGGCTTCAATAGTTAGATTACGAGACTTTAACATTTCGATATCATCTGTGTCATGAGTATGGTCATTTACATTGTAAGTGTCCTAGATATAAACTGGCGGTGTACCAATCTCAGCAGTCGGACCCAAGCCTAGATAGGGTTGAGAAAGGGAAAGTTGCCATGTCGGTTGAGGTTGAGGGGGCTGATGGTTTTGTCTCAGTTAAGACAAATAACAATAACCGAGGACAAAAGAGGCCCTTACATGAGAGACAGGGGGAGGATTCCTTCAATAGATTCGAGGTCTTGGATGATCTTAGCCACCAAGAAGTAAATCTGGGGTTAACCTCTCTAGATCAAGGTGCATTAGGGAGGGCTTCAAAAAGTGTAATTGAGTACTCTACCCAAGTATTTCTAGTGGTTGGAAGCTAGCAGATGGAGATGGATCGGCAAGTAGGGGTCTAGTTGGGACTCACTCCTAGTTTGGAGGGGAATTTGGTTGACGGGGAGGGTTCTCCGATAGCTTTGAAATTGGAACCGACTGGGTTGAAAAGTAATAAGTCCTCCCCTCTCCTAGGTCTGCATCAGAAAGATATTAAGAAAAGTGCTTCAGAGAAGAGCTCAAAGGTTGGCAGGAAGAAGGATCTGGATAAGATCAAATTGATGGGGGAGACCTTGGTTGAGTCAGGGTTAGTAAAGACTTTGGATTCTCACTTTTCCAATCCCCCAAAATGATTGTGCTTTCATGGAATGTGAGGGGCTTGAACAATGGCCCTAGACAAAAAGTTGTTCAGGATTTGATTAGGAATCATTCACCTGATGTCCTATTCTTGCAAGAAACTAAACTTTCAGTGGAGAGTATGATGGGTCTAGTGCCAAAGCTATGGGGGAGAGGTGAGTATCAGTGTGTTGGGGCAGCTAGTTCCTCTAGAGGGGTGGCATGTATTTGGAACCCTTTAAGATTTTGCCTTGTCTGGTGGGTTGCCTCTAGATCTTCTTTATCTGGGGTTATTTCTAGTCTTGAGACTGGGGAGTTCATCTTGTTTTCTAAAATCTATGCCCCTACAGATTTTTCAGGGTAAGAAAAACTTATGGTCCCATATTTCTTGTATGCAAAGGCTGGCCCCTTTTCATCCCTGGATTATGGTAGGAGACTTCAATGCCATCCTTGAGTTGAGTGAAAAGAGGGGGGTGTCATGCGGTTGGAACCTTCTTCTATCCTTTTTCAGGATAATATATCCTTGTTGTAGCTTGTTGAGATTAAGCCTGACAATGGTTTGTTCACCTAGAACAATAGGAGGATGGGAGAGCATTGGATTGCAGAGAGGTTGGATTGTTTTCTAGTCTCTAGTTTTTGGATTGGTGGGGGGTGGTCCACAAGTACTAAGATTCTCGACTGGAGAGGGTCAGATCATTGGCCCATCAAGCTGGTTTCTTCTTCGGCTCAGGTTGCTCACTCTACTTCTTTCAAATTCCAACTTATGTGGCTTCAGGATCCTTCTTTGTAGGTTCTTGTAGCGGAGTGGTGGAGGAAGGGGAAGCCACCCTTTGGCACTGCCATGTACTCTTTTTCCAAGCAGTTATAATTTGTTAAGTTTCAGCTTAAACAGTGGAACCGCCAGGATTTCGGGAATATTTTTCATGATAAGAAAGCTAGTCAACTTGTGTTTAATGGGATCACTAGTGAAATCAGAGAGCATGGTCTGTCTGAGGAATTGCCTAGGGAGGAGAATGGGGTTGTCAAGGTGGTTGAGGAATAGGAGCTTAGGGAAGAAAGATAATGGAAGCAGAGAGCTTGTATTGATTGGTTGAAGGAGGGGGACAAGAACACTGCTTTCTTCTTCAACTCAGTGAAAGCAAGAAGACATGGAAATTACATCCCTATTCTGGTTAACGATAGAGGTGAGTAGTGCTTATCCTTGCAGGAGATCTCTAGGGAGTTGTTACAGTTTTTTCAAGCGCTCTTCAGGGAGGACCCCTTGGGGGATTTGGTGGCAGAGAATCAGGTTCTTTCTTGCATTCCTTCTCTAGTCATGGGGGAGATGAATGAGAAGCTTTTGTGTCCTATTTTGTTGGATGAGCTTGAGAGGATTGTCTTTCACATAAGGAAAGGAAAAGCTCATGGACCGGATGGGTTCCTGGTAGAATTCTTTCAAGAATTCTGGGATATTATCAAATTGGATTTATTGGATGTACTCTAGAAGTCCCAGAGGAATAAGTAGATGCTTCGGGCATTGAATGTGACTTTCATTTCTCTAATCCCCAAGTGTGATGGGGCCGACCGGCTAGGCCAGTTCTGCCCTATCTCTCTCTGCAATGTGGTTTATAAGATCATCTCTAAGCTGATAGCGGATAGATTGAAGAAGTTCTTGGGGAATGTTATATCTGAGGAGTAGAGTGGATTTGTGGAAGGTCACCAAATTTTGGATTGTGTGGTCATTGCTATGGAGACCATTCATTTTATGGCTTCATCCAAGGAAAAAGCTATGTTTATCAAGTTGGATATGGCTAAGGCATACGATAGAGTTCGGTGGTCCTTCCTTCAGAAGATCCTCAGGGCCTTTGGTTTTGCTGATGAGTGGGTCTAGTGGGTTATGAGTTGTGTTACGTCTACTTCTTTCTTAGTGCTTATCAATGTATACCATACTGAGCTATTTGGTGCTTCTAGGGGTCTCCGCCAGGGGGACCCTCTCTCACCTTATTTATTCATTCTTCTGGCTGAGGGTCTAGGGAGGCTAATTAAGCATTATGTGGGTCTAGGTATTATTTAGGGTTGGAGATGGGGTAATGACCTGCAACCACAATCTCATTTGCAGTTTGTGGATGACATGACCCTTATGGGGTTGGCTCAGGTCAGAGAAGCTACTAATCTGCGTAAGGTCTTGGATGTTTATCTTGTGACCTCGGGCTAGTTTATCATTAAGAATAAATTTTCTATCCTCTTTTTCAACACTCCTGAAACTATTCAAAGGAGGATTGCTCTTATATTGAGATTCCAAGTTGGCTCCCTGCCCTTGATTTATTTGGGTATTCCTATTTCTCCTGGTAACCCTCCTAGGGAGTCTTGGCAGGGTATTTTGGATAAATTTCACACGAAGGTTGAACACTGGACTCATAGATGGCTATCCTTTGTTGGGAGGGTTCAACTGGTTCAGTCAGTGGTTCAGGCTCTTCCGATCTATTGATGTATGCTTCATGTGGCCCCTAAGTGGTTCTTGAAGGGTTTGGATTCTTTGGCTAGGCAATTCTAATGGGAAAACAATCTTTCCTCTTCCAAATGGAGTTTGGTCAATTGGGACCTAGTGTGTAGCCCAAAGTAGTCGGGGGGGCTTGGTTTAAGGAAGTCTATTCTTTTTGGGGAAGTGTTGATTGCTAAATTGTACTGGAGGTGGTGTGTGGAGCAGGATCAAGGCTAGGCTAGGATTTTGGCCAAAAAATATATGCAGAGGATCCTAATGGAGGAAATCCCTAGATATCCACTTGAGGGAAAGGGCTCATTGATCTGGTATACTCTCAAGAGGGGGGCTTCTCTCATTAAGGCTGGGCTTTTTTGGATTTGCAGAAGGGGGAAGAGGTCCTTTTCTGGAATGATTCTTGGGATGGATATCCTCCCATCCTTGATCAGTTTCCTCACCTTAGGAATCTGTGCCAAAGGTTTTTGGAGGCGGGATGGTCAAGGGTGAGTGACTTTAAGGCTGTTTATAGGTGTGGTAGGATGGATTTGGAGTGGTGGAAGGCTCCTAATGAGTGGTTGGTTGCTGAGATGGAGGAAGAGTGTGCAGAGTTGCATGGAATTTTGGCGAGTAGACACTGTAGCTTCCTCAAGGGAAGGGATGGGCTTGATTGGTCTCCAAATCCCAAGGGAGTTTTTATTATGGCTAGTGGATACCAGGAATTGTTGAACCAAAGACTCGAGGAAGGAGAGGTGAACTGGTGGAAACATGTGTGGAATAATGTTTCTTGGCTGAAGTGGAATTGCTTTGCTTGGAGCTTGGCTTTCAATAGATGTCTAACCTGGGACAATATCCGCACGCGGGGATTCTTGGGGCCTTCTATTTGTGTTTTGTGTGGTAATGGGAAGGAAGATTCCTCACACCTATTCTTCAGATGTCCCTTCTCTATACTTATTTAGCATTATTGGTGGGGGGTGTGGAAGCATCCTTGTGTCCACGTGAACTCTCTGGTTGAGTTCTGGAGCAATTTGGGAAAACCTCCTATCTTGTCCTCCTTCCTCCAAACTATCTGGTATATTGGGCCCATCTTCATTCTATGGCAGATCTAGCTTGAGAGGAACATGAGGATCTTTCATGAGGTCAGATTGTTTGTTCAACAAGTTTGGAATAGGATCATTGCTATGATCTGGGAGACAATGGAAGCTAAATGTGAGGTGAATTTTCCACTGAGTGGAGATGAGGCAAATATTGTGAGTAGGTTTGGCCTACAGAAGCTGTCTCCTTCCTCATCTTGTGTCAAGAGAGGTAGATGGGCTATGAAGAAGGTCCAAAGGGTGGCAAGGTGGATACCCCCTCAGGATGGGATTATCAAGATTAACACTGATGGCTAATCTAGGGGTAACCTAGGCCCTGCTGGAGTTGGTGGTGTTGGTAGGAATAGTAGGGGGGAGGTAGTTTTCCTCTTTTTGGTGCATAAAGGGAGGTAGTCTAATAATTTTATGGAGGGATTTGCAATTCTATATGCCCTAGAGCAGGCTTGGGAGCTGGGATGAAGGCAAATGATTTGTGAACCGGATTCACAAATTGTTGTTAATTTGTTAAATGAGCAGAAGGTGAATGGGATCCAGTGGCAATTGGTAGGGATTGTTCAACAAATTCTCCATATTAGTTATTTAATGGAGCAGGTATCTTTCATCCACATCCCTTGAGAATGGAATAAAGCAATTGATTGATTGCCGCGTAGTGGGCCTCAGAACATGGTAGTGATTGGAAAGTTGAAGGTTGGGAGCATCTCTTTGAGGATCACTCTCAGGACTTGTAGAAGATTTTTACTAAGGACATGGATGGTTATGTAGCTAGATGAAGTGGGGATGGTTTGATGGTTCTTTTCTGGGGCCCTGGGGCTCTGGCTCTCTTTGTAATTTTTGTGATTGAGTTTTAATAAAGTTTTTACCCCTTTTATTCACAAAAAAATCCCAATATTTTTAAATAATACATTATTTAATTTCCAATATTTCCAATAGTATATCATTTTAATTTCCAAAATACCCAATGATATAATATTTCATTTTCCAATTACCTAAATACTATATTATTTCATTTCTAAAATCTCCAGATAACCTATTATCATTTAATTTCTCAAATAACATATTCCAAGATAATATATTATTTAAAATTTACCAGATAATAAATATATTTTATTTCCAAAATTTCCAAATAAAATATTATTTTATCCTTTTCCCAAATAAGATGCTTCCTGCAAGCAAATAAAAAAAATACATAACAATATATATATATATATATATTAAAATATTTAATATTTTAAAACTTTTAAATAAAATAAAAATAAAATAATAAAAAAACAACTTTAATATTATTAAAAATCTCCCCCCCTTGGGAAACCCACGGGCCCCACCACGTGGGAACCATGTGGTACCCTTTCCTTTGGGGACCATGCCATGGTTCTCCCCATGGCTTGGGGAAGCCACGACTCTCCCCAGCCATGGGTCGAGATCATGGCTCTCCCCCCAACGCCCAAAACAAAACGCTGCTCATTATATATATATATATATTATAAAAGCTAATAAATACATAACCCCAGTCTCTGGGCATTCTCAGACCCAGACATTTATAATTTTTTTTTTCTTTTAAACAAAAACTAAAACAAACATTTCCCAATCTCTGGGTATTCATAGACCGAGATTATAATTTTAAACAAGAAACCAATACTTAGAAATTTTTCTGGGAACAACCTCTGGGACATTTTTCCAGAAAATAAAAAAGAGATTCACACATATAAAAGCATTTTTTGATAATTTCAAACCAAAACTCCCAAATAAAATAAACTCAAAAATTTTCGAAGACAAAATAGAGAATGGATTCATCCAATTTTAAAACACCATTTCTTTTCCAAAATGAAGAAATGGATTTGCATCCATGAACAAAGGGTTCAAAGTTAAATTAATTTCTCGCTTCATAACCAAAATGAAAGAGTTTTCTGAAAGAAAAAAGGCAGCCACACACACACAGGAGGCTCCTTAAATTCAGACAAATTTCAACAAAAACAAAGGGTTAACCAAAATGCCAACCTTGAATGCTATTCTGGAGGTGTTGAAGATGAGATCCACTTGCAAAATACCCGAAACTCCTTCCACCAAAATGCCCCAAATTCTTCCCCAAATTCTTCCATAAAAAAAAGAACTATTCCAAAAATAATCCTCCGAAAAATATTTTCAAACCTAGGTTAAATGGGAAAAGTTTTGACCAAAAATCCCATTTTTGAATTTAAAATCTTTTCATTTAAAATACAATCCCAAAATTATTATTTTTGAATTTAAAATACTTTCTTTTAAATAAAATTCAAAAATCATTCTTTTCAACAAATCAATATATTAAACTTGCTTTTTCTAATTAAAATTGATTTTCCCAAATAATTGAAATTAACCTTTCTATTCCAAAATGCCAAAGAGATTAAATTAATTCTATTTCAAATAAATTTAATCTTTCCTTTCAAAAAACATAACTGAAAATATTTATCATTTAAAATTAACCATTTAATTGAACTTGCTACCACTTGCATTGAGCAATTCTAATTAATGATTAATCGCATAAAAGGGAACTTATTTAATTTAGTTCCTTAATTACAATGCGCAAACACAAATTTAATCAAATTAAATACTAAGTATTAAATACTCAATTTAACCACACACAAAACATGCAACCCAAGAAAGCCAAGCAGACAGATGACTTGCATACCCACCCAAAGGGAATACCGATGACGACTGACGATGCTCACTTGAGCACGACTATGGTGAAACGAGGGTCTTACGACCACCTAATCTAAAATCTAAGGACCAAAGAGGTACACTTAAACTTGCGAATCCAGGCAGAGATGAACCTCACACCCATGCGGTACTGTACCTAAAATCTCCTCCAACCAAGAGTCATACATGCATATGTATATATACTTAATGAATGTGTTAGCCCAAGATATATAACATGAAATAGGAGAACTAATAAACTTGCATACAAATTGGTGTGAAAACCACATTAACAGGTACACACAAAAATCAAAACATCTAACTATAACATTATAACATGATAAAATAACCAAGGCCAAACCGATATTAGAAATTGATTAGGGTAGGGGTACTACAGTTGATATCGATTGCCCTAAATAGAATCATATTACATATATATGTAAATAAAAGTTCATAAAAAAATAAATAACCATAAATATGCATCTTATCATTATTTTTTTGAATCAAACTATTAAACAATCACAATAATATTGACAAAAGTAATAAGAACAACAATTCAATCATGCAAAAATAAAAAATTCACTTACTTCTATGTATAAAATAGTGATAGAAGTGTAGACATAGTTGCAGTGGGGGCCTCGACGACCTCAAAAAGTTCTTTTGAGGCCGTTGAGGCTCATGGGCAACAAAAACTATGTCTAAGTACCCCGTACGTGCTATATTAATAATTGCATGCACATTGTTAGTCCATAAAATGTTGGCAAGCGCAACAATATTTTTTTCCATTTTGTAATAATAAGTAGCACGTACGTGCTACTAAGCCTACAAAATGTTATGGCAGGGTAGCGAACTAATAGGCTCAGTACCCCGTACGTGCTTATAAGTAATAAGTACCGTGTATGTGCTCCTACGCCTTTAAAAAGTTATGGTAGGGCAGTGAACTAATAGGTTCAGTACCCTGTATGTGCTAATTGTAGTAGAAAAAATGTGAATGAAAATAGAGGGATAGAGAGAGAGAGAGAGAGAGAGAGAGAGAGAGAGAGAGAGAGAGAGAGAGAGAGAGAGAGAGAGAGGGAGGGAAGGAGAGAGAGAGGGAGAGAGAGAGATAGAGGGAGGAAGGAGGGAGAGGGAGAGAGAGAGAGAGAGGGGGAGGGAGAGAGGAGGGGGAGGGAGAGAGGAGGGGGGTGGAAGGGAGGGAAGAAGGAGGGGGGAGGGAGAGAGAGAGAGAGGGATGAAGAGAGGGGAAGGGAGGGATGAAGAGAGAGAGGGAAGGAGGGAGAGAGAGAGAGAGAGAGAGAGAGAGAGAGAGAGAGAGAGAGAGAGAGAGAGAGAAGAAGGGGTATGGTGGAAGGGAGAAGGGGAGAGAGGGAGAGAGAGGTAGAGGGAGAGAGAGAGAGGGAGAGGAAGAGAGAGAGGGAAGGAGGGAGAGAGGGAGAGAAGAAGGATGGGGGGGGAGAGGGAGAGAGAGAGAGAGAGAGAGAGAGAGAGAGAGAGAGAGAGAGAGAGGGGGGGGGGGTATGGAGGAAGGGAGAGGGAGAGAGAGAGGGGGGAGAGTATGGGGAGGGAGAGAGAAGGACAGGGGTAGAGGAGGGGGGAAAAGGGAGGGAGGGAGAGAGAGAGGGAGAGAAGGAGGGGGAGGGAGAGGAAGAGAGAGAGAGAGGGAAGGAGGGAGAGAGAGAGGGGGAGGGAGGGAAGGTAGAGAGAGGGAGAGAGGTAGAGGGAGGGAGAGAGGTAGAGGGAGGGAGAGAGAGGGAGAGGGAGAGGAAGAGAGAGAGGGGAGGAGAGAGAGAGGGAGAGAAGGAGAGGGGAGGGAGAGGAAGAGATAGACCATAACGATACCATATGGAGTCCTAAGGGGTCAAATGGTGTCCTAAGAGGTCTTTGGAGACCATATGACCCCTTATGACACCATATGACCCATAATGACACTATATGGTGTCCTAAGGGGTCATAAGGTGTCCTAAGGGTCATAGGACACCATAAGACAATGACACCATACAGTGTCGTAAGGGGTCATAGGACACTATATGACCCTTAAACACAATATGACCCCTAACCACATCTAAGGGGTCATAGGGTGTTCTAAGGGGTCATATGATACTATATGATCCCTTAGCACACCATAGGACCTATAACGACACCAAATAGTGTCCTAAGGGGTCATAGAACACCATATGACCCTTTAGAACACCATATGGTGTTGTTATGGGCTGTATGGTGTCCTGAGGGGTCATATAGTATCCTATGACCCCTTAGGACACAATATGGTGTTGTTATGGGTTGTATGGTGTCTTAAGGGGTCATATAGTGTCCTAAGGGGTCACAGGACACCATATGACCTCTTAGAAAACAATATGACCTCTAATGACACCTAAGGGGTCATATGGTGGGCTAATAAAATGATATATTATTTAAAGTTATGAATAAAAAATCATACAATAGAACATCAGTAGTTTAGTTTTGATATAGCTAAGTTAGACCATTGCCAGCATAAGAGAGACTCCCAATGAACAAACAATGAGGCTTCGCTAAAAAGAAAGTGTAAGAGCTTGACCTAACCCTAAGAGTACTGCCTTTCTAAAACATATGATGCTATTAAATTTGCAAGGTTATAGGACTAATCTCGATTGTGACTATAATAATTACACACTTGATTTATTTCATGGGTATGTACCCTTCCAAGCCTTTTGACAAGTGATGATCATTATATACTACCACTGCCATTCTTACAATAAACTTTAATTTCTTTAGGTGACAGGCGTTGTGTAACAACATGGGAACTCTTTCATACCCACCACTATCATTCTCCAGGACATCATCTATGTTACTCTCCCTCTTTCTCTTCCTATCAGTTGTTTCCTTCTGAAAAACATATTGCAGGTACTCTGACTCATCATTTTGCTTTTTTAACACTATTTTCCATATCTTCTTAGCTCATTAAAACTCATTAAAAACACATTCGAGAAGAATATTGCTGCAGGTTTCCTTGTTTGTCATGGTAATGCACCCGTGGTGAAATTTCAGACCCTTATTCCTCCTATTCAATATAAACACACAAATCGATCAATAAATTTTCTTAGGAGAGCATACATGATAAAAGTCAAAGAGGAAGTTGTAGACAAGAAATAAATTCACTTACTTCTATAGAAGTGCAGACACAATTGTAGTGGGGTATGGAGGGAGGGAGGGAGAGAAGAAGGGAGAGAGGGATGGGGTATGGAGGAAGGAGAAGGGGAGAGAGGGAGAGAGAGAGGGCTGGGGTATGGAGGAAGGGAGAAGGGGAGAGAGGGAGAGAGAGAGAGAGGGATGGTGTATGGAGGAAGGGAGAATGGAAGAGAGAGAGAGAGAGAGAGAGAGAGAGAGAGAGAGAGAGACCTTGTATGTGCTTGAGAGGGGGAGACAATACACTTATATGTGTGTGTATATATACTTAATATATTATATATTTTATGTATATACAAATATTATATATACAATGTCATATTATACACACACCCAAAATTTAAACAAAATTAGCGTGTACATGCTGTTTATAGTAAACATAGCGCATACGCGCTTCTTACACCATAAGTACCCTATACGCGCCTTTTATACCATAAGCACCCTATACGCGCTTTTGACTGTTTAGGCTTGGATGACAAAGCTACAATTTGGAAGTTTGATTTCCCTCCATTTCCCTCATTTTTGACGTGTTTTATTTTATCAACTTGGTTTATCAGCTTTGTCATCATGGGGTTTACACTTCATCAAGTGGGTATTTGTAAAATTGCCACCATATTTTCATCCATCTTCTGAACTTTTTAACCATATAATTTTTTTTAAATTTGAACAACAATAACATATTACATATTTTATTGAATTTCTTTTACTAGTGTCCCCATAGTTCTCACAGACATAGGTGCACCATTTTTTTAATAACTTTTGATATACTTATCCAAATTTTAAAAACTTTATATATTAGTGTAGTGAACTTGATTTTTTACAATTTAAAAATAAATAAATTGTATTTTTGATTTGTTTAGGTTAACTTATGCTTCATGCACGAACAGGTACCTAATTTTCAGGATGTGCTCTATTGGAAACATCATTAAAAAAAAATACTAAACAAAAAATTACAAAAAAATACACATCTTCTAGTGCTCACTCTTAACTATCATTCTGCCAAAGGATTTGTCAAAATAGTAGATCTAACTATGATTTTTTTGATGCGCACGTAAAACACTATGTTATGTTTTTCAGAAAAAATCAGGGTCTATTTTTCATGCGTGAAGGGTTTGACCCCCTTAATATTATCCAATTTTGAAAAAGTTTAGTAGTTTGGAAACTTGATTCAGAGTAATACAATATTTGTTGTTTGATTATCTTCATATCTTGAGTGGATGACTTTCAAATTTTGCCTCCAAGTTTAGGTTCACCTGATTTTAGACAAAAAGTGTCCACTTATAATGCCCTTTTTGACCACCATCTTTGTGCACTTACCCGAAGGTCTCATTGCATACTGAACAAGTGCATAAAGATTCTACCATAAAAGAAGAGAATTGGAAGAAAAAGATTGAAGAAACAAAAGAGGCATTGCGACAAGCCACTAGCCAAGCCTTAGAAAATGAAGAAGAAATAAAGTTGATGTAGGAGCATCCGGTGGTGTAAGGGCAATCCTGCATCACCCAAAAATATTTTTTTTTGTTTAGTTTAATATGAATATTTTTGTAGTTTTGGATACCCTTTTGGACAAATAAGAGATTCCAACTCTCAGAAATGACAAGCTGCATTTTCTAGCTGACTGCCAAAAATAATAAGTTTTTATGGTTAGGATAACTGGTGGACAACTAAGAGGGGGGGGGAGGGTGAATCAGTTGTCAACAGATTATAAAAATTTAAGCACACAAAAGCTTTTACTAGAATGTATAAACCAAATACTAGAATAGCAGATATAACAATTAAGAATAAACATAAATCACAGAACAATTACAAACCATCCATAACACAACACCAAGATTTTTACATGGGAAACCTGGTAAAGGGAAAAAACCATGGTGGGAAGCCTACCCACAATTAGATAATACTTCTATAGTAAGTATGTGATTACAATAAGAGGCCTCGACTTGCACATGTAGGAAGACCAACAACCTAGAACACACTGCTTATCACAAAAGGAGCCTCACTGACTACAAAAGAAATCCAGACTACAATCCGAAAAGATGAATGAATTGCAAGAATAACATCTCCTATGCCTAAGTATAGTTCCAATTAAGCTCAGTACCGGAGGTCTTAAACCTCTTACATAAACCCAATTCAATCACCTATGATTGACCAAAACCTTTGCATATGATTACAACTTTATTCGCACACAGATAATCCCTTAACCTTAATCCCATACCACAATCTATAAAGAGATCTTACATCATATTTATACCAACTCGGGACCTAAACAATTAGGTCAGCCACCTAAAAGATAATACAATAGATTTGTTACATAATCCCGCAAACCAATGGTAAACCAAGTCAGCCTAAGACCGAAACAACATAAACCAAACAATAAATCCAACTAGTGATGCATCGGGAGCATCAACCAACATGTTACATAAACCACTCCATAACCTAGTAGAATAACACCAGACCCAAAATAGGTTGCCATAAGTCAAATGAAGCACCATGAACAAATGGAACATAAACATGATAACCATCATCATCTCGATAACCTTCTAGAAGCCGCACCAACACCACTTATCAGATTCATCAAAATATCTTCATCAAAGCATTGTTGGTAAAACCCTTACCGGTAACCAAAAGGCATACTAGAATATATGATAGCATCCAGATCATCAAATACCAAACCAATTGAATGTGATACACATCAAGAACACATGAATAACCAATCCAAATCAATTCCAATGGCTGGACCAAATCGGAGACAAATCTCAAGATCAACATCATTAACCAAACACACTACCAGAACCCGGTAGAAAACAAAACAACTAGTGTTGACATCAATGCAACACATAATGAATTCATCTGATTGCCAACAATCTCCCTCTTTGACATTGATGGCAACACTAGATGTGAAAAACATCCAAGTGCCAAGAAATGCCAAATAAGTCTCTCCCAAAGGAATACATCCAACAATCTCCCAAAATGATATGACAATGAAGTTCTGAACCAATAGACCAAATCCCCCCTGTGAATGATATCCCTGTTAAGCTCTGTTTTTCACATATAAAACTCCCCCCCTTTGACATCAAAGAAAAGTCATAAAACCTCTTAACAACACAACTGACTACTCCCCCTAAGTAGTAGCACCAACACATCAATCTAGAATGAATGATAGTTCTGATATTGCATGTCGAACTGATGCAAATCAACATCACTCAAGTCTCTACCAGAGGGGCAAAAAACCCCAATTTGTCTCTAAAGTACTCAAATGATTCTTTAGGCAAATTTTTAGTGAAGATATCTACAATCTTCTCTTTAGTGCTCACACAAACTAGTCTGACTTCATTTTCTTCCACCTTCTCCTTCACAAAATTACACTTGATAAAAATGTGCTTAGTCTTAGAATGAAATACCAGATTCTTTGATATTTGAATAGCAGTAGAGTTATCATAGTGAATAACTACCAGTTCATTATAATCTACCCTTATATCCTTCAACATTTGCTTCATCCATAGAACTTATGTACAGTTAGTAGCAATAACAACATACTCAGCTTCAGCAGTAGATAAAGAAGTACATGACTGTTTCTTGCTGATCCATGAAACAAGTTTCTTTCCAAGAAAGAAAGATCCACCAGATGTGCTCTTCTGGTCATCAACATCTCCAGCCCAATCAACATCTCTATATGCACATAGTGTAAAGTCATCATTTTTAGGATACCACAAACCATACTCAGTTGTTCCTTGTAAATAATCGAAAATCCTTTTCACCACACTCTCATGATTCTCTCTAGGATCACTCTGATATCTTGATACAATACAAGCTGCATTCATTATATCCGGTCTAGTCTAAGTCAGATATGACAAACCTCCAATAATAGATTTATACCTTGTAGGATTTATCAGAGTGGATGCATCATTCTTTGTTAATTTCTTACTTGTAACCATAGGGGTACCAACCCATTTGGAATTTTCCATACCAAATTTCTTCAACAACTCTCTAGCATACTTAGTTTGATAGATGAAAATAACTTTACCATTCTGAGTAATCTGCAAACCTAAGAATTGTTTATCTCCCCAATCATAGACATCTCAAATTAAATCTTCATATTATTAGAGAATTTCATACATAACTTATCCTCACCTCCAAAAATGATATCATCAACAAAGACTTCAATAACCGATATGTCATCTATTGGCATTCTACACCTTAGTGGGAAATGAAGGCGTTTTCAATGATGGCAACCTACCAGCAACCTTCAGGAAACCACCCAACATTCATCTGGTAAAGGCGCTGACACCGATAGACACTTCATCGACAGCGACAACAATGTATATCGACACCCTAGCTGACAAGAATAAAGTTTTGTTTATTGTATTTAATTGTAAATATCTTTTGTAAAGCTGACATGGCATATTGTAATAAGACTCATATATGTATGAGGTCTTGTAAATCATTTAGAAAAAGAGATGGGTATGGTAGAAGTGATGAGCAAATATTAAGGCAAATTTTGTATAAGGGTTTATGGTTATAGTATGAGCTTAAACCGGTACTAAACCTATCATAGCATATGCTGAATTGTAGCAGTACATTATATTGGATTCTCATAATCCATTTTGTAAGTCAGTGAGACTTCCATTTTTTAGATTGAGCAGTGAGCTCTAGGCAGTTGGAGTTCCTGCATGTGCAGGCCCCTCTTATAAATAATATCCATTCATTGGCTAGTGAGTGAATATTGTGGGTCAAAAATCCCACTGAGGTTTTTCCCACACCGGGTTTCCTCGTTAAATATCTTGTGTTATGGTGTGCTTTCTATGTTGTCTTTACTATTCATATTTACTGCATTAATTCTTCTTTACAAGTACACTATTTTGGAATGCAAAATACTTAATAAGGTTAAAGAATCTATTAACCAGTTAGATACCGATTCACCCCCTCCTCTCAGTATCTTTGGGACTGTCATTAATCCTAACAATTGCTATCAGAGCCTGGTCCTCTATTTTCAAAAGCTAAATAGCTTGAGGAAGATTTTGACACCGGTACAGATGGAGAAATTAAGAAAGCAATTAGAAGGAGCTCTTGTGGATTATGATTCAGAGAATTTGAAGAATATCAAACTTGAAGATGATCTGAGAACTGCACAGGAATTCATTCAAGGACTTCAGGAAAATCTCACTATTGCTAGAAATAAGAGAAAAGAACTTTATGAGAAGATGTAGAATGACGATGATGAAAAGGAAACTCTTAATGAGCTTGTGAACAAATTGAGGCAAGAAAACATGACTTTGAGGAATGAAATGTAAGATATGACTATGAGGTTTTGTAAAGATATTGAAGATAGAAAGAAGAATGAAGATGACTTGACTAGAAGACTCAATGATGCTGGAAATGAGAATCTAAGGCTCAGTCATGAGAATGATATGTTGAAGACAGATTTGATTCACATGGAACATGATAAAACTGAACTTATGAGACAAATGGGAATTATGGAAAATGAGTTGGCTACTGCAAATCAACATAAATAGAAATTCAAGAAAAGTTTAGAAGAACTTGATGATATGCTGAAAAGTCAGAAACCTAATGGAGACACTAATGAAATTGGATTTGAAGTTGGTGAAAGTTGTAGTACTACAAACAATCATGATCACAGTAAACCGGTAAGACAACTTAATGCTTACAAATTTAATGGAAAATGCTTTAACTATAACAAGTATGATCATAGAGAAAATCAGTGTAGATCTGGAAACAATCAGAACATTAATGCACCCACCAGTCAATGTTCCAAATGCAACAAAGTTGGTCATAATTCAGAAAACTATAGAATGAATGCAAGATGTTATGTTTTTTGAAGATTTGGGAACTTATCTAATCAATGCAAAACACAAACCGACATATGATATGGAAAGGCTATTCAAAAGAACAATGTGACTTGTTATGCTTGTAATAAGATTGGACATATGCAAAATTTTGTAGAAGCAAGACTTCACCAGCAAATAATAAAGGACCTAGTTTGAAAGGCAAAGAGAAGGTTGATGAGGTAAAGCATGAATTTTCAAGACAATGGATTAGAAAGAGAGATCAAAATGTTGATGAGACTATTCCTTCATCGGTAGAATAGAGTATTACTCCACCAGAAAGAGATTATTCATCCAACTGAAAAGATAACCCTTGGGGGTATTGCAACAAGTTGAATATCATGAAAATTACTCTCGGTAGATGGTGATAAGATAGATTTCTTCTTTACCGATAGATATGTTAAGTTTCACTTAACCAGCGAGCATTTATTGCAGTTGTTGGAGGAAGACATTATAAACATTGATTTTCCCTCTTTTTCAAATCATCAAGCATTCAAACTTTCAGAGAGCGCAAAAATCTGAGCGAAGGCATCCAAAGAGAAGAAGTGAAGCAAGTTCTTTCAAGAACTCAAACGTATCAAGCAGCTTAAGGTATTTATCAATGGCTTCCTCCTCTGCTCTAGAATTTACTGCAAACCCTACTGTTATAGAAGTTGTGAAGCGCCCTAGGCCATTTTTTAAAATCATTCCCAAGATAGCAAAACAAGATGATTCCCTAGGTGCTTTTTCTAAAATTCCAAAAGGTTTTGCTTATGCTGAATGCCCTAGAATCTATATTCATTGCCATATTGAGGAATTAGGTTATGAGGAAATATTGAAAATGTTTAAAACTGTTATCTGTGATGAAAGTGGAAATGTGAAACCTGAGCACAAGGTAATTGGAACTTTAGGTTTTGTGGAGATCTTAGACATCCCTGAATTTCCTAAGGAGGTAGTAAAAATTGTCCTTAGTAGAGTTCATGGAGAATTCGCTAGACTCTATTTGCAAAATCACTAAGGAAGCAGTTAGGGCAGTGACTGGTTTACCCTCCACCGGTAATAGGCCATATAAGACTAAGAAGGTTCCCAATAACATAGTGATGACATTAATAGGAGCAACCTATGATAGCAGATCCCTAAGAGTAAATGATGTTAAGGATGAGAATGTTAGATTCATAAGCATGATTTCAGGTTATAAAACCACACATGCAAACCGACTGAACTCAATTTCTAGTCTATGTATTAAAAGTGCATATGATATGGTCAATAATGATGCAAAAATAGATGTATGTGAGTGATTAAAGGATGAATTGATAGATAATTTGAAAAAGATAAAAGGAGACAAGAAAGGAACTTTTCGATTTGGCAATCTCCTGGTATGTTTGATGTTGTATCTCACAAAAGAGGTCCCTGGTATTGGTAAGAAAGAATTTGGTTATGATATACCGGTAGGAAAACAACTATTAGAAATATTTACCGGTATGGGCACCAATAAGGATAAAAATATAATAGAGTACTTCAAAGCCTTTAAAGAAAAAATGAAAACAAGAGAGAGATTACCACAAAGTATTGTAGACAAATATGAAAATGAAATATGTTTTGTAATTAAAAAGGATGAGATATGGATGGAGGCAGTTCTTCCTAGAACTGTATGGGTAACAAAAATGGGGTATGAGGTAGATGTAAACATCATTGAAACTTATGCCAAAGCCCTATTAGAAGCCCCTAGAGAACCGGAAGAAAAGGTTTTTGGTAATGCAAAATGAATTGAGAGTGATGTGCAGACATTGAAACAAAGGAAGGACAGAGAAAAGTATATTAGGAATGCAACCAAACAAGCAAAGGAAATAAAGGAAAATATCTTGAACATGAATGGTATTAAGGAAAGTGAATTAGAATGATTACAACTGGAGGCACATCTCTCACCAGTTGGTACATCCTCTGACAGTGAAATTCCTGCAGAATTTAAAAGAGTTGATAGGAAGAGAAAACCTTCACTGGTACCCTCTCCTCCTCTTAAGAAATCAAGAACACCAAGGTAGAAGCAACAAGAAGTGAGACCACCGGCAAAGAAGTTAACACCACAGAAAAGGAAAAAAAAATAGGTTATACCACCATTGGATAATCTATTGAGTGAAATCACTGATGAAGGCAACTTAGCTAATGTTAACAAACTATATAATACATTCACTAATGAAGAAAAGGAAAGTGTTGAGAACAACATACTACTACATCTTGATATATACAAGAAAGTATTAATAGAAGTTGTAGATGATTTGCCTAGTGAATTATATAGGAGTTAGATGCTAAGAGGTTAGTAGTTATGGAACTTGACAAGAAACTAAAGATTCAAATTTTTTTGGTTGTTCATTTGGTTAACTCTATTGAAGAGATTGATGAATTAATCAGTGAAGCTAACAGATCAGTTTTCTCTAGTGTTCACCGACATGTGAGCCTAATGGCTGGCAAGGTAAATGAAATTGTAGAAGAAACAACAAACAAGTGAGATATTTTCTTTGTTGAGAAAGAAAAATAGGAAGAGTTGTACCGACCTAAGAAAAGTTTCAAAGTTTATCAAAAGGATAGAGACAAGGGGAAAGGTAAAATTCGTGGATTACCAAACATAAAAGTGATTGACAACCTACCACCACCACCTTTGGATACTACACTGGCTACTGAGAATATGGATACACCACATGAGGATACCAACCTCGAGTCAAAAATTTTGCACACTATGAATATTGACACTCAGGAGGTAAACATTTTAGTTGATAAGGAGAACACAAAGGAAAAGAAAAATGATATTGCTACTAAGAAACCGATAGATAATATTGGGGTTGAGACACAAATAGAGAAGGAAAAACAAGTAGAGCATTCAATGGAAACCTTGGAAAATCGAATGGTTACTAGCAATATTGATGCAAGCACAAAGAAACCTGCAGATACAGTAACTGAGACACCGATAGTGGATAACATAGAAAAACAACTAGAGAAACTGGTGTTGGCATTATAATAGACAAAGAGAGATTGTTGGCATTCCGATTACACTGAGAGATTGTTGGCATTTCAATAAGGATATTGAGAAGGTTGTTGGTTATTATGGATATAACTGATTAAGGATATTTACTGTCTTAATATCATTATTTTGTCATTGATGTCAAGATATTTATTTTCTAATTTAGTATGATGTCACCATATCTTAAGAAGTATATTTTTAAGAGAATTAAGAAGTCGGTAAAAGACAGAAAGAATATGATGAATAAGGGGAGAAATAAGTTATTCAATGGGCAACTATTATCGAGTTAGACAATGATGAGATCATGATGTTTTAGATTGTTTTGATATCTTACATATGTTATTGATTGTAAGGTTAATACTATACTACGTTACCAAGCAAAGAACATAGTCGGTAAACCCTAAGGAACCTAGTCGGTAAACCCTAAGGTTATCGCTATCGGTTAATGAAGGCGGAATGTTTACCGAGTGAAGTTTAGTATTCATCGAGTTGCAACCGAGTAATAATAGAATGCATTAAATGATTGAAAGCGTTATGTAATGAAGGAAGCTGATGAACTGGAGTTGATTAAATGATTGGTATGTCGTGCATCAAGTTTGTTAAAGAATCTATGGCAAAGGAAAATCGATAAGAAGATCTACAACTCAGATTGAACCGCAATACCCTAGCACAAGTTCCAAGAAATGTATGCAAGTTCCAAGGTGGGGTAAAACATTTTTTAGATCGAAGGATACATTGAACCTAGTCAAGTTTGAAGATCTGATGGCTATGATTGATCATGGGAAATGTGATCAAGGAGATTAAGCAGTTGGCAAATTGTTTATAAATAAGGAACTGTTGATAAACAATGAATGCGGGCAAGTGTAAGCACAGGGGTTGCTACACAGTATTTACTGAGCACTGAAGCTTGAAGACCTGTTTTGAGAAATAAAGTATAAAGCCTAGCAGAGGGACAAGATAAGTCCTATGACTAGATTGTATAGAGAAAATAAGAATCTACTTCAGCATTTTAGATGTGAAGTTGCAGATAGATTTTTATTACTATTATTTTGTAAAGTGACAGAAAATATCTTAACCGAGTGGACTTAACAGTCTTATTTGTAAATCCTCTAGCAAGGTGACATTTTGATTGAGTGTTTGAAATCCTTTGACAAGGTCACTTCTAACAAAGTGAAGATCCTAACAGATCTGAGGGAAATCCCTTAACCGGGTCACATCTAGCAATGTGTTTGTAATATTTAACAAGATTTGCTTTTAACCAAGCATACTCTAGAAGAGTATATTTCCTAGTGGGTCTGAAATCCCACAGTGGTTTTTCCCTATTTGGGTTTCCATGTTAAATTTGGTGTTATATGTTTTGTGATCTTATCTGTTTATGAGTTTGCATGCTTTATAGTTTTTCTGATAGGGTTACCGAGGTTGAATCTGTTGTTTTTATGGAAGATTAAGTTTGTATGATTCACCCCCCCTTCTCATCTTATTAGCTTGGCATCTGTACTAAATATTTAATATCAGAACTATCAATTGGTATCAAAGCTTTGGACTCCAAAAGAAAAAGTTTAAAGATACTTGAGGCAAAGATCCAAAGATGTACAAGAGGGATGCATCGAAGCTGAACAAGTCAAGTTTCTCTACATGGCAGAAAAGGATGAAGCTGCACTTATCAGGAATTGGAGAATATGTTGTATATCATCTAGAGAATGATTTCATTACACCAAGCACCTATCCATTGACAATGGAAGAGATGAAGGCAAATAAATAACATATCCAAGCAATGATTGAAATAACATCTGCATTGACCGACTTAGGGTTTAATGATCTAGAAAGCTGCAATGATGCAAAGGCAATGTGGGATAAGCTCATATCTGTGTATGGTGGAGATGAACATGTTCAAAGAGATAAAGTGGATATTCTAAGAGGACAACTTGAATCTATGAGGATGAATGAAGGTGAGAACATAAACCAGTACAATACAAGGTTAAAAGAGATTGTCAATCAAATCAAAGGAGCAGGTGGAACTATTGAAGAAAAGAATATAACAAGTAAGTTGTTAAGAACCCTTCTACCAGCTTATGCAATCCGAGTCTCTGAAATCAATGAATTGAGGTCTGTACCCAATATGCTAGTTTCTTTAGATGCTACTATTGGTAAGCTACATGCTTTTGAGTTAAGTAATTTTGATAATAGTGGGTCATTAGTAAATAAAGTAGAATCTGCTTTCAGTTCTTTTCATCTTGATGAATCTAATGATTACAATGATAGAATGAGTAAGTACACTAAAGGAGATCACAGTGGAGCAAGTGAGAGATTTTGGAAGAATATGGAAAAAGTACACAAGCTGTATGAGGAAATCAGGAAACAAGAAGAGTTTGAAGCATTATTAGCTAGAAGGTTACCGAGAGGCAAAGGTAAGTATAAAGGAAAACTACCTTTGAAATGTTTCAATTGTGATAAGATAGGACATATGGCCTCAAACTGTCCTAATAGAGAATCTAGTGAAAAGAGAGATTACCGAGATGATAGACAAAAAGATAATCATTACAGAGGACATTGAGATTTTAGAAGAAGAGATAAGAAGACATGCCTAATAGCTGATGAGGAATCTAATGATGATAAATCAGATGAAACTGATACAGAGGAAGTTGTTTATGTGGCTATCAAAGATGGATTAGATGAAGAAAGGTATGAAGAAAAAGCCCTACTATCTCACATAAGTAAAAATGATTCTTGGATTATAGATAGTGGATGTTCACATCACATGACAGGTGACAAACACAAGTTTGTTATATTAGAAGATTATGATGGAGGCTATGTAAGATTTGGTAATGATGCACCATGTCTGGTAAGAGGTAAAGGATCTATAACACTTCTTGACAATGCAAAATGCAATGATGTTTATTGGGTTGAAGGTTTGAAATATAATTTGTTGAGTGTAGCACAACTAAACAACACAGGTTACCAAATAGAATTTCAGAATGGAATTGTCAAAGTTCATGACAAGCATGGAAAGTTAGCTACTACCGGGACACAAACAAAAGGTAACACATTTCACCTTGACTCAACTTGAAATAAGTGTCTATATGCAAAGATAGATGATAACTGGTTATGGCATAAAAGGTTTTGTCATGTAAATTTTGATAATCTGATCAAAATAAGCAAGAAGCACCGAGTAAGAGGTCTACCGAGTCTTGAGAAACCTGAGAATACTATATGCCAAGGATGCCAGATGGGAAAAATGACAAGATCAAGCTTTACAAGTAAGTCCTACACTTCTAAGGGAATTTTAGATCTTGTGCATACTGATCTTTGTGGTCCTATGAAAGTTCAGAGTTATTATGGTGATAAATATTTCATATTATTTGTGGATGATTACCCAAGGATGATGTCAATAATGTTTTTAAAAAAAAAATCAGAAGCTTTTCAAATGTTTAAATGGTACAAGGCAAGAGTTGAAAATGAAACAGGAAGACAACTGAAATGTCTTAGATCAGATAGAGGAGGTGAGTTCACATCTGATGAGTTTAACTTATACTACAATGATCATGGTATTAAAAGACAAGTATCTGCACCGAGAACTCCACAGCAAAATGGAATTGCTGAGAGAAGAAACATATCTATTGTGGATTGTGCCAAAACCCTGATGATTGAAAAGAAAGTGTCACAAACATTTTGGAGAGAAGCAATAAGCACAACAGTTTACACCCTGAACCGAGTACAACTGAAGAAAGGAACTTTGAAGACACCATATGAAATTTGGTATGACAAGAAACCTAATGTAAGTTATTTTAAAATCTTTGGAAATAGATGCTATGTTCACAAAGATGATAGAAATGGCAAGTTTGATCAGAAAAGTGAAGAAGGAACATTTCTAGGTTATTCTTCTAGAAGCAAAGCATTTAAATGTCTGATCAAATCATCTAACAAAATAGTAGAAAGTGTTGGCATATGGACACTCCAATGAGACATTGTGTGTGATTGAAGGTTTTGTCATTGATGGCAACCTTGCAATCTTATGGCATCGGCAAGACATTATACTAGCAAAGCATTACACAGGCAACCTTGCAATCCTATGGCACCGGCAAGACATTATATCAGCAAAGCATTACATAGGCAACCTTGTAATCCCGTGGCACCGACACGACATTATACTGACAAAGCATTACACAGGCAACCTTGCAATCCTATGGCACCAGCAAGACATTATACCGACAAAGCATTACTCAAACAACAGTGCACCAGCATCAACAAAATCAATCTACATAGGCACCGACACAGAAGATGTACACCGACATAGAGGGAAATATGTATACCGACACAGAGGCCGACAAGATTTTTGATATGTAATATTTTGTTTATCATTGTAAGCTGACTTGGGAAATTGTAAAATGACTCTTGTATATAAAAGAGATCATTGTAGGCATTTGTAGGATATGGATAGAATGTAATAAATAAATTATAAGGCAGACCTAATGTGCAAATTGTAGGTCAAGGGTATATGTAAAGAACAAAGCAAGAACCGGTACTGAATCTGGCATTGAAGATGCTATTGTAAAGCAGTACAGAATATTGGATTTGTGTAAATCCTCATTGTAAGTCAGCGTGACTTCTTATTGAGCAGTGAGCTCTAGGCAGTTGGCCTTCCTGCATGTGCAGGCCCCTATTGTAAGTAATATTCTCTTATTGTCCAATAAGTGAATATTGTGGGTCACAAATCCCACCGAGGTTTTTCCCACACTGGGTTTCCTCATAAAACATCTTGCGTTATGGTGTTCTTTTCATGTGGATGCTTTTGATTCTGTTATTTGCATTAATTCTTGCATACCGGTATATTATTACTTTATATTCTGCATATTCAATTTTAAGAAAATTTCATAACCGGTCAGATACTGATTCACCCCCCCTTCTCAGTATCTATGGGAGCCCTAACAATTGGTATCAGAGTGTGGTCCTCTATTTTCAAAAGCCTAACAGCTTGAGGAAGATCTTGACACCGATAAAGATGGAAAATCTGATGAAGCAACTTGAAGGAGCTCTTACTGACTATGATGCAGAGAAGTTGAAAAATATCAAATTAGAAGATGATTTAAAAGCAGCTCAGGACATTATTCAGGCACTTCAAGAAAATCTTACTGTTACAAGAAACAAGAGAAGAGAACTTTGTGAAAAATTGCAAAATGAAAATGATGAAAAGGAATCATTAAATGATATGATAAGCAAATTGAAACAAGAGATCATGACAACAAAAAATGAAATGCAAGATATGACTATGAGATTCTGCAAAGAGATTGAGGACAGAAAGATGAATGAAGAAGAATTGACCAGAAGACTAAGTGATGCAGCAAATGAGAACACAAGACTTAGCTATGAAAATGATATGTTGAAGACAGATCTGATGCATACTCAAAATGACTCGAATGAACTAATGAGACAAAAAGAGATCTTGGAAAGGGAATTGGAAACTGCAAATCAACACAAAGAAAAATTCAAGAAAAGCTCAGAAGAACTTGGTACCTTATTGAAGAATCAAAAACCCAAAGGTGACACTTTTGGAGTTGGATTTGAAGTTGGAGAAAGCTTTGATACTGCAAATACCCAGGATCAAAGCAAACCGGTAAGACCCTCTAATACTTACAAATTCAATGGAAAATGCTTTAACTGTAATAAATATGGTCATAGGGCAAATGAATGTAGATCTAGGAATTATCAGAACATCAATCCTCCCACTAGTCAATGCACCAAATGCAACAAAATTGGTCATAACTCTGAAAATTGCAGAATGAATGTAAGATGTTATGTTTGTGGAAGATTTGGTCATTTATCAAATAAATGCAGAACACAAACCGACATAGGTTATGGGAAAGCTATTCAAAAAAATAATGTAACTTGTTATGCATGTAACAAGATTGGTCATATTGCTAAATTCTGTAGAAGTAAAGGTACACTGGTAGATAACAAAAGTACTAACTTGAAAGGTAAGGAAAAGGTTGAAGAGGTTAAGCAAGAATTTTCAAAGCAATGGATTAGAAAAGGTGATCTAAATTTTGGGGTTACTCCTCCACTGGTAGAACCAACAAATGCTTCACTGGCAAGACAATATGATGCTCCACTGGCAGGATAGAGCAATGCTCCACCGACAGGATGTTCTTCATCAAATTGAAGAAAATTATCTTGAGGGTTTGGCAATTTAATGACACGTGCTATTATTCCCTCGGTTAGAGAAAAGAAGTTGAAAATCCTTCATTACCAACAAATAAAGTTCAGTTAAGACATTGCTGGCAAACAATTAATGTGGTAGGTGGCAGAAAAGACTTTATAAAATAAGGTTTTTGGCTCCATTTCATTTCACCGTGAATTCAAACCTTCAGAGAGCGCAAAGATTTTTGAGCTAAGGCATTCCGAGCAAAGAGGCAAAGCACTTCAGCAATCAATCCATCCAAAGGCAGAAAAAGGTATTTATCATCATGGCATCCTCCTCTGCACCTAAATTCATAGCAAACCCTACAGTAGTCAAGGTTATAAAACAACCTAGGCCCATGTTTGAGCTAGCTCCCAAGGTAGCTAAGAAAGATGACAACACAGGTGCTTTTTCCCAAATTCCAAAGGGTGTTGTTTATGCAAAAGACCCTAGAATGTATATTCATTGCAACATAGAGGAACTAGGTGATGAAGAAATCAAAAACATGTATAAATTTGTTATATGTGACAATGCCAGAAATGTGAAACCTGAACATAAAATTGTTGAAACCCTAGGATTCACTAAAATCCTCTGCATTCCTGAATTTCCCAAGGAAGTGGTTAGGATAGTTCTTAGCAGGGTACATGGCTCATTCTTTTGGCTTGACTCAGTGCATAAAATTAAAAAGGTAGCTGTGAAAGCAGTAATAGGGTTACCTTCCACCGGTACCAGACCCGACAAAACCAAGAAGGTCTCCAATGACCTAGTAATGAAACTAACTGGTGCAACATCCGACAAAAGATCATTGAGGGTTAGTGATGTGACTGATACAAATGTGAGATTCATTAGCATGATTCTAGGTTACAAAGCAACTCATGCAAATAGGCTTAACTCTATTTCCAGTTTATGCATAAAGAGTGCTTATGACATGGTTAAGGACAATGTGAAAATTGATATCTGTGAATGGTTAAAAGATGAGTTAATTGACAATTTGGCAAAAATCAAGAAGGATAAGAAAGGAACCTTTAGATTTGGAAATTCGCTTGTATGCTTAATGTTACATATAACCAAACAGGCTCCCGGTATAGGCAACAAGGATTTTGGATTTGACATACCGGTAGGAAAACAATTGTCTGACTTGTTCAACAACATGGGTGAAAACAAAGAAAAGAATATCCATGAGTATTTTCAAGCACTAAAGGTCAAAATGAATAAGAGGATCAAACTATCATAGGAAATCGTCAACAAATATAAGGATGATATATGCTTTGTAATAAAAAAGGATGAGATCTGGATGGAAGCAGTCATCCCAAGAACAATCTGGGTTACAGAAATGGGGTATGAAATAGATGACCACATAGTGGAAACTTATGCCAAAGCACTTCTGGAAGCCCCCAATGAACCAAAGGAAGAAGTATTTGGTAGTGCTGAGCACATTGAAAGTCAAATTCAATCTAAAAAGAGAGTAAAGAAAGTTGAGGCATCTGTGAGGAAAGGAAGCAGGCAAGCAAAAGCATTAAAAGATGATGTATTAAAGAAAACCGGCATAACAGAAGAAGAGTTGGCAGCCCAATAGCCTGAAACTCATCTATCACCAGTAGATACCTCCTCAGAAGGAGATATGCCAGCAACTTTCAAAAGAGTTGATAGGAAAAGAGACCCCTCACTGGTATCCACTCCTTCACCTAGAAGGACAAGACAAAAGCAACAAGCTGTAAGGTCTCCAGTCAAGAAAGCCACACCTAAGAAAAAGCTAACCCCCAAAAAGAAGAAGAAGATAGACACTGACTTGGCCCCTTTTGACATATTACTGAATGAAATCATAGAGGAAGGTAAATTGAAAAAAATAGGGAAAATCTATGACACCCTATCAGAAGATGAGAAGGGACAAGTTGAGGAAAGTGTTATACTACACATGGACATGTATAAAAGTTTTTGATGCAAGTCCTAAATGAAATTCCTAATGAATTATATAAAAGACTTGAGGCCAGAAGGCAAGGAATAATTGAGTTGGATTAGAAAATTAAAATAGAAAAATTACTTGCAGTATACCCGGTCAACTCACCTAAGGAAATTGATGATTTGATAGCTCAGGCCAACCGAACAGTCTTTTCCACTTCACACCGGCAAATATCATTAATGGCAGGTAGAGTTACTGAAGTTTCAACTGAAACAGAAGATGGTTGGGATAGATTCTTGGTTGAAAAAGAAAAACAAGAAGAATATATGAATCCCAAGCCCATTCTGGTATATCAAAAGGACAAAGGGAAAGGTAAAGTTGGTGGACCACCAAGTATCAAGATTAGAGACAACTTACCCCCACCTCCTTTAAATACTCCACCGGTAAAAACAATTGCAGAAGATCAACCGACAGTTGAGAGCATGGACACAGAGGATAACAATCCTAATCCTGCAGTCCTATATACTGTGAATGTTGATACTAAAAAAATCAACATAGTGGTAGATAAGAATACCACAGATAAATTTGATAATAAAGAGCAATCGGCAACAGGAAACTAAGAGCAACCGGCAGCAGATTCAGAGAAAAAGATGGAATCTAGAACACAAACAGAGCAACCAATAGAGCTAAAGGCTCCAGAATAGATGCCACCGGTAAGAATTGATGCAAGAAAAAATGTGCTTAAAGAGATGGAGACACAAACAGACCTACCAGAGGTCAATACCAGCATGGTCCCTTCCACCGACACTCAGTTTACTAGGTCACCATCAAATGTAACAGAGGTATTGCTTGAATCTATCAAGAAAATAACTAATTATAACTCACAAGCCTATAAAGCAATAGATGATTCAATTCCAGTTTTGAAATTAATAGCTCCAAATTGTAATATAGCCAACAAAGATTCTTTAGGCTAGTTGGATACACTTTGTAAATATATTTCTGGAAATTTTGAGCAAACAAAGGTAGAAAATATAAAGGAAAGTGTAGAAAAAGAGAAACATAAATTCTTTGAGGAAGGAATAAAGAAGTGTAACAAAGAATTTCACACATCTCTATTGGAACTATGCAATTTATTGAAAGAGTACAAAACTCTGTATAAAGACACCTGTAAGATAAACTTTTTGACCATAGATGTAGACAAAAAGATGAGCAAGGTATAGGAAGAGATCAATAAACTTGCTGATAATTTTGTTAACTCACTCGATACATTATTACTTTTTGAGGAAAAGATAACAAATTTTGAGGAAGAATTGCTCAAATTAGAAAGAGAAAAAGAGAAAATAATAAACAAGGCAAAATTTTTGAGATCTAAACTAAGTCCAAGATTGGACTATTTAGCATCTCTGCGTAAGGAAATCTCAGAGGCACTAACATAGGGTAGCAAAACATCGGTAGAGCACTTGCAGCATCTCACCGGTACAGTACACAGAACTGAGATAGCAATAAAGGAGAGCAAGAAGTTTATGGATGGTATAAACTTAATTTTGGGATATATTCTTCAGATAATAACTACCCAACTACAAGGTTGAGGTTATGAATTGGTACAACTGCAAAATCTACTAACCTTTGTCATTGATGCCAAAGGGGGAGTAGTAGATGAGAAAATTCAAAACACATGGATCACATACTCAGGGGGAGCCCTCATATTTTTGGTAACATTTTTTTGGTATACACATTTTTATATATCTTTTTGAAATTTCTCATGAGTGTTGCCATCAATGCCAAAGGGGGAGATTATTGGCATATGGACACTCCAATGAGACATTGTGTGTGATTGAAGGTTTTGTCATTGATGGCAACCTTGAAATCCTATGGCACCGACAAGACATTATACCGGCAAAGCATTACACAAGCAACCTTGCGATCCTATGGCACCGACAAGACATTATACCGACAAAGCATTACACAGGCAACCTTGAATTCCTATGGCACTAACAAGACATTATACCAACAAAGCATTACACAGGCAACCTTGCAATCCTATGGAACCGGCAAGACATTATACTGGCAAAGCATTACTCAAACAACAGTGCACCGGCATCAACAAAATCAATCTACATTGGCACCGACACAGAAGATGTACACCGACATAGAAGGAAATATGTATATCGGCACAGAGGCTGACAGGATTTTTGATATGTAATATTTTGTTTATCATTGTAAGCCGACTTGGCAAATTGTAAAATGACTCTTGTATAAAAAAGAGATCATTGTAGGCATTTGTAGGATATGGATAGAATGTAATAAATAAATTATAAGGCAGACCTAATGTGCAAATTGTAGGTCAAGGGTATATGTAAAGAACAGAGCAAGAACCAGTACTGAATCTGGCATTGAAGATGCTATTGTAAAGTAGTACAGAATATTGGATTTGTGTAAATCCTCATTGTAAGTCAGTGTGACTTCTTATTGAGCAGTGAGCTCTAGGTAGTTGGCCTTCCTGCATGTGCAGGCCCCTATTGTAAGTAATATTCTCTTATTGGCCAGTAAGTGAATATTGTGGGTCACAAATCCCACTGAGGTTTTTCCCACATCGGGTTTCCTCGTAAAACATCTTGTGTTATGGTGTTATTTTCATGTGGATGCTTTTGATTCTGTTATTTGCATTAATTCTTGCATACCGATATACTGTTACTTTATATTCTGCATATTTAGTTTTAAGAAAATTTCATAACCGGTCAGATACTGATTCACCCCCCCTCTCAGTATCTGTGGGAACCCTAACAGAAAGTGCAAATGTGAAAATTGATGAATTTGCAGAAAGGAATGATGAAGGAAACTCCAAGGAACCAGAAGATTATGATGAATTTGTCTATGTTCAATCGAGAAGTCTTACCGAGTAGACTGCTAAAGGAAATGAAGAGAATATCTAGTTATCGAGTGATGAAGAAGATCATACAGAGCCTACCAAGCCTATATTAGCCAAGTATGTCAGAAGACATCATGCATCAAGTCAAATTATAGGAGATAAGAATGATCTAGTGATGACAAGGAACAAACTAAGACAGAACACATGTCTGATATCTGAATTTGAACCGAGGATAGTGAAAGAGGCATTTAACAGTGAAGATTGGATAAATGCTATGACAAAAGAGATTGATCAAATCAAGAAGAATGACACATAGACACTATTTCCAAGACCGAAGGACAAAAATGTAATCGGTACAAAGTGGATTTTCAGAAACAAGCTGAATGAAAAAGGTGAGGTCATTAGAAATAAAGGAAGACTAGTTTGCAAAGGTTATGCTCAAGAAGAAGGAATTGATTATGGTGAGACTTTTTCACCTGTGGCAAGACTTGAAGGAGTAAGAACATTGTTGGCATATGCTACTTACAATAATTTCAAGATATATCAAATGGATGTCAAATCTACATTTCTAAATGGTATACTAGAAGAAGAAGTTTTTATTGAACAACCTGAAGGATTTGTTGAAGACAAGAATAAATATGAGGTATGTAAATTGAAAAAAGCTTTATATGGTTTGAAACAAGCACCTAGAACATGGTATGAGAGATTGCACTCTTATTTAATCAAAATTGGTTTTATACAAACAAGTGAAAATAGTAATATGTACATGAAGAATAATGAAGACAATGAAATACTGATCTCAGCCATATTTGTTGATGACATTATATTTTGTGGAAATGACTCTCTATTCAAGAACTTTGGAAATGAAATGAGCAAAGAATTTGAGATGTCACTAATCGATGAGATAAAGTATTTTATAGGTCTATAGATACTACAAATGAAAAATGAGATTTTCATTACCCAATCCAAGTACATAAAGGAAATCTTGAAGAAATTTGGAATGGAGGATTCAAAACCAGTAGGTACTCCTATGACTACCAACTCTAAATTGTCAAAGAATGATGAATCTGCATCTGTTGATGAGACACTCTCCCAATCTATGATTGGAAAACTGCAATATGTTGTTCACAGTAGACCAAATATAACACATGCAGTAGGTATAGTTGCAAGATTTTCTACAGATCCCAAGGAAACACACATGACAACAATCAAGAGAATTTTCAGATACTTGAAAGGCACTGAAGATTATGGCTTAGTATATCAGAAAGGAAATTATTTTGATTTAAAATTTTATACTGATGCTGATTGGGCAGGTAACATTGATGATAGTAAAAGCACAAGTGGAGGAGCTTTCTTTTTAGGAGAAAGACTAGTGAGTTGGCTTAGCAAGAAACAAGGATGTGTTTCATAGTCAATAGTAGAAGCTGAATATGTTGCTGCAGCATTGAATTGCACTAATATAGCATGGATCAAACAACTGTTGGAACACATAAATGAGCAAGTTACCGAGCCAGTAACTATATTCTGTGACAATACTAGTGCCATTAACATTTCAAAGAATCCTATTATGCACTCTAAGACAAAGCACATCTCTATCAAATATCATTATCTTAGAGAAGAAGTTCAAGAGAAGAAAGTGATGTTGGAGTATGTTAGCACAAAGGAACAAATAGCAGATATTTTGACCAAGCCACTACCAAGGGACACTTTTGAGTATCTCAGATGCAAGTTAGGGGTCCTACCCCTATTTTCCATTCACTGACCAAGTTCGGTGAAAGCATCACTTCGATGACTCTACAGAATATCTTTTAGGAGTTGATGCTAATTTACACACTTTAGGAGGTTTACTAAAGGTGTACAGGAAACAATAAACAGGGAATAGGAATTGAAGAAAAAATGCTCTGACCGAGACTGAGTTGACACATATTAGTAAGGAATTCACTTCTCAGTGAAAGAAATTATGTTTTAGTTCTTTACTTTTTGGCATTGTTGTCAAAGGGGGAGAAGACTGAAGAAAGGACAAGAAGCCTAATGTATGGGGGAGAATTCTGATGACAGGAGGAGAGCATTTCAGCATTTTACAACAATCTGAATCCAAATCAATTAGGTCAAATCAATTGGTTTTGCCATCAATTCCAAAGGGGGAGATTGTTGGCATTATAACAGACAAAGAGAGATTGTTGGCATTCCAATTACACTGAGAGATTGTTGGCATTTCAATAAGGATATTGAGAAGGTTGTTGGTTATTATGGATATAACTAATTAAGGATATTTACTATCTTAATATCATTATTTTGTCATTGATGTCAAGAAATTGATTTTCTAATTCAGTATGATGTTGCCATATCTTAAGAAGTATGTTTTGAAGAGAATTAAGAAGTCAGTAAAAGACACAGAAAGAATATGATGAATAAGGGGAGAAATAAGTTATTTAATGGGCAACTATTACCAAGTTAGACAATGATGAGATCATGATGTTTTAGATTGTTTTGATATCTTACATATGTTATTGATTGTAAGGTTAATACTATACTACGTTACCAAGAAAAGAACCTAGTCGGTAATCCCTAAGGAACCTAGTCGGTAAACCCTAAGGTTATCGCTATCAGTTAATGAAGGCGGAATGTCTACTGAGTGAAGTTTAGTATTCATCGAGTTTCAACTGAGTAATAACAGAATGCATTAACTGATTGAAAGCATTATTTAATGAAGGAAGCTGATGAGCTAGAGTTGATTAAATGATTGGTATGCCATGCATCAAGTTTGTTAAAGAATCTATGGAAAGGAAAATTGACAAGAAGATCTATAGCTTAGATTGAACTGCAATACCCTAGCACAAGTTCCAAGAAATGTATGCAAGTTCCAAGGTGAGGTAAAACATTTTTCAGATCGAAGGATACATTGAACCTAGTCAAGTTTGAAGATCTGATGGTTATGATTGATCATGGGAAATGTGATCAAGGAGATTAAGCGGTTGGAAAATTGTTTATAAATAAGGAACTGTTGATAAACAATGAATGCGGGAAAGTGTAAGCACAGGGGTTGCTACACAGTATTTACCGAGCACTGAAGGTTGAAGACCTATTTTGAGAAACATAGTATAGAGCCCAGCAGAGGGATGAGATAAGTCCTATGACTAGATTGTATTGAGCAAATAAGAATTTGCTTTAGCATTTTAGATGTGAAGTTGCAGATAGATTTTTATTACTATTATTTTGTAAAGTGACAGAAAATCTCTTAACTGAGTGGACTTAATAGTCTTATTTGTAAATCCTCTAGCAAGATGACATTCTGATTGAGTGTTTGAAATCCTTTGACAAGGTCACTTCTAACAAAGTGAAGATCCTAACAGATCTGAGGGAAATCCCTTAACCGGGTCACATCTAGCAAGGTGTTTGTAATCTTTAACAGGATTTGCTTTTAACTGAGCATACTCTAGAAGAGTATATTTCTTAGTGGGTCCGAAATCCCATAGTGGTTTTTCTCTATTTGGGTTTCCACGTTAAATTTGGTGTTATATGTTTTGTGATCTTATCTGTTTATGAGTTTGCATGCTTTAAAGTTTTTCTGATAAGGTTACTAAGGTTGAATCTGTTGTTTTTATGGAAGATTAAGTTTGTATGATTCACCCCCCCCCTCTCATCTTATTAGCTTGGCATCTATACTAAACATTTATTATGAGAACTATCAATTAGTAGATACATAGGTACACATTGAGGTAGTGAAACTGGCAATCATAGAGAAGCCAAAACCATTGCTAGTGGAAATGCAAACATAGACTAACCCACCAACGGTCAATTCAGGCAAATTGGTTACTCCCACCAGAAGCACAAAAATTGTAAAGGTAGTTGGCCAGACATCTGGTACTTCACTAACAGAATTTAGACCTACTAATGTGACTGAAGTACTTCTGGATTCAATAAAGAAAATAACAAATTGTAATGCATTGGCCTATAGGCAATTGATGACACAATTCCTATTCTTAAGTTGATTGCACCCAAATGCAATTTAGATCAAGTAAAGGATTCTTTAGGCTAGTTAGACACATTGTCTAAATTCATTTCTGGAAATATACTGACAATTGATCAAATAAATGAGGAAACATTCAAGGAGAAAATGGAGAAAGAAAAAGGAAAATTCTTTGAGGAAACAATAAACAAGTACACAGAACACATCAATACACTTTTATTGGCACTGAATAAAACAATTTTGGAGTATAAGGAACTGTACAGAGATACTTGCAAGAAAAATCTATTAACAGTTAACATTGACAAGGAAATAAGCAAAGTTCAAAAGGAGAGCTGATAATATCACCGTTTCATCTGAACCTATATTAGTTATTGAGCAAGAAATTACTAGATTTGAAGAAAAATTGGAGAAGTTAGAAAAAGAGGAGGAGAGAATAAAGGGAAAAGCCAGAGAACTTAAGTGCAAACTTAGTCCTAAGTTAGATAACCTTATCTCTCTAAGGAAAGAAATCTCTGAGGCATAAATTCAAGGACAAAAGACATCAGAGGAACATATGCATCATCTCACCGGTATAATTTAGAGAACTGAGGCAACTATGAAGGATAGTAACAGGTTTATTCAAAGCTTAAACTTGGGTTTAGAAGACATGTTCCAGATTGTAACCAACCAGTTACAAAGTTCAAGCTGAAATCTGCACTCATTTGACAATTTTTGACAACTTTTGTCATTGATGTCAAAGGGGGAGTAGTAGACAACGAAAAATGGCTAATTAGAGGAGATCATCTGCTCAGGGGGAGGACACACTTTTGGTAAAGTTTTGGACTTCATTTTTGGATACAGATTTTGGATTTTTCTCATGAGTGTTGCCATCAATGCCAAAGGGGGAGATTGTTGGCATTCTACACTCTAGTGAGAAATAAAGGTGTTGTCATTGATGGACACCTACTAGCAACCTTCAGGCAACCACCTGACATTCATCTAGTAAAGGCACCGACACTAGTAGACACTTCACCGACAACGACAACAATGTATACCAACACCCCAGCTGTCAGGAATAAATTTTTATTTATTGTATTTATTGTAAATATCTTTTATAAAGCCGACATGCAATATTGCAATAAGACTCATATATGTATGAGGTCTTGTAAATCATTTAGAAAAAGAGATAGATATGGTAGAAGTGATGAGTGAATATTAAGGCAGATTTTGTATAAGGGTTTATGGTGATAGTATGAGCTTAAACCGGTATTGAACTTGGCATAACATATGCTGAATTATAGAAGTACATTATATTGGATTCTCATAATCCATTTTGTAAGTTAGCGAGACTTCCATTTTGTAGATTGAGCAGTGAGCTCTAGGCAATTGGCCTTCCTGCATGTGCAGGCCCCTCTTGTAAGTAATATCCATTCATTGGCCAGTGAGTGAATATTGTGGGTCACAAATCCCACCAAGGTTTTTCCCACATCGGGTTTCCTCGTTAAACATCTTTTGTTATGGTGTGCTTTTTATGTTGTCTTTACTATTCATATTTACTACATTAATTCTTGTTTATCGATACACTGTTATGGAATGCAAAATACTTAATAAGGTTAAAAAATTTGTTAACCGATTAGATACTGATTCACCCCCCCTCTCAGTATCTTTGGAACTATCATTAATCCTAACGTCATCATCAGTGATCTTGTAATATAAGTTACTGTCAACATTACCTTTAGTGAAACCAAGCTTCAAAAGATATTTGTCCAATCTAGCATACCAAGCTTTAGGGGCTTGTGTCAATCCATATAAAGTTTTCCTTAACCTGCAAACCATGTTTTTGTCATCTGTAAGTGAGATCCATTAGGTTTCTCAATGTAAACCTCCTCTTCAATATCTCCATTAAAAAATGCACACGCAACATCGATCTAAAAAACCTTGTATTTCTTATGGGCATCATAAGCAAGAAATAATCTCACAACTTCAATCCTAGCTACCAGAGAAAAAGTCTCATCATTATCAATTCCTTCCTTCTAAGAATATCTTTTACATACCAATTTATCCTTATTCCTCATAACTTGTCCATCCTCATTCAATTTATTCCTAAAGACCCATTTAGTTCCAATAACATTCTTATTTTTTAGGCCGGGGATCTAAAGTCCACGTGTTGTTCTTTTCTTTTTGATCTAATTCCTCTTCCATAGCTTTCATCCAACATTCATCTTTATAAGCTTCAATAAATGATGCCGGTTCAACTTAAGAAATTAAACATACCTCATTAACTACCAACCTTCTTCATGTCATTACTCCTTTGTTCTTGTCTCCAATGATCTGATCTTTTGAATGATTTAACCTTACATACCTAGGAGTCTTCTGACTTTCTGTTTCTATGCTCTGATCTTCAGTTACTATTGAATTTTTTGATAATGTCAAGGTAATTGGGTTCAATAATTTGTTTTGGTATAGGCTCTACTAGTTCAGTTATGATCATCTCCACTTTTGGTTCTCTCTCATAAGTTCTAATTTGACCTTTGTAATGCTCATCCACCTTGGCATTAACACTCTCCACAATTCTCTGCAATCTTTTGTTATAACATCTATATGCTTTGCTTTCATTAGAATAACCAAGAAATATCCCTTCATCACATCTAGGATCAAACTTTCCAATGGAATCATCTCTTTTGATATAGCATTTACTACTAAAGATTCTAAAATACTTAACTATAGGTGTATGACCAAACCATAACTCATAAGGTGTCTTACCAGTGTCTCCTTTGATATGAACTCTATTGAATGTGTATATCGATGTGCTCATAGCTTCTCTCCAATAGATATGAGGTAAATTAGATTCCATCATCATAGTTCTAGCCACGTCCAAGATAGTTCTGTTCTTTCTTTCCATAAAACCATTCTACTGAGGTGTCCGAGGTGCAAACAATCGTCTCCTTATGCCATGCTTCTCACATTAACTGTTATATTCACTGGATGTGAATTCACCACCCTGATCTAACCTTAAGCATTTAATATTCAACCCTGTCTCTATCTCAACTTTAGCTTTAAAGATCTTAAAATTTTCAAAAGCTTCATATTTCTCCCTTAGAAAAGTAAACCATATCATTCTTGAATAGTCATTGATGATTAGCATGAAATATCTATCACCCTGAATTTTTTTTATTCTAGCCAGATCACACAAATTAGTATGACTAAGATCAAGAACATCATTAGATTTGTCTTGTATACTCTTAAACAAAGTACTGCCTTGCTTTCCCATTTGATATTCTTTACATACCGAATTATAGGGCTTCACAATCTTAGGTATATCTCTAACAACCTTAGTTGAACTGATCTTTACAATGCAATCAAAATTCACATGACACAATGTCTTATGCCATAACCAACTCTCATCAATTTATGTAATCAAACATGTCTTCTCATTGAAGTTCATATGGAAGATGTTAGATTTAGTCTGAGTACCGATTGCAATCTCCAAAATAGATCTATTGATGATTTTGCATTTTCCATCCTTAAACTATAATTGAAATCCCTTATCCACCAACTGTCCTACACTCAAAATATTATGCCTTAAACCTTCAACATAATAAACATTATTAGTGTTATTCTTACCATCCAATGATATAGTTCCCCTTCCTTTGATCATGCATGCTTTGTCATCTCCAAATCTAACTAGACCACCATCAAATTCTTGCAAAGATACAAACTTCCTTTTATCTCCAATCGTATGATGTGAACATCCACTATCTAGCACCCATTCATCATTGTCTTCAATTTTAGCAGCAAGGGCCTTTTCCTCATTTTGAATAATAGGTGTTGAAGTATCTTCCTTGATAGCCAAAAATACCCATTCCTTTCCACTGCCAGATCCACTAGCTAAATCTTGTGTTGGTTCATCATCAAAATCAATCACACCTTCCTCATCTGCATAGTAACATGATCTGTCTTTGTTCCTCCTATACTTATGCTTATTCTGATAATCATGGTTAGACCTAAAAGATCTTCTATCTTTCTCCTCAAATCTTGAATCCCTTTCAGGACATCTAGATGAAAAAGACCTATCTTATTACATGCAAAACATTTAAAAGGTGATTTTCCTTCATACTTACTTCTTGTCGGACCTTTATAAGACATCCCAGAAACACATTGAGAGGTCCAATCCACACACTTCATTAAACCAATCCATAACCTAGACCAACCGAGACCTAGTATAGCTCCACATGCTATTGCAATGATCTCCATCTACCAAGTGTCGAACATGGTCACCAACATCATCCTGAAACTCCACCAGAAGCTGCACCAACACCACTTATGCAATTCATCAAAAAATCTTCATCAAAAGCTCTGTCGGTGAAACCCTCACTGGAACCAGAAGCCAAGATTCTAAGCAAATAGGATAGTATCTGATCACTAGATCAAAACCAATTTACTGAATATGAATATGAGTATCATGAACAAGCCAATTCCATAACCAAACTATACCAGAGCCTGCCATATCATGCCAGATCAAATTCAACCAAAAACCACTCAACTTATCGGGACAAGAAGGGTGTCGATAAAGCATCCAAATGACTAGTATTGGCATCAATGACAAAACATCAATGCAACACATAATCAGTTTCTCCAAAAGGCCAACAAAATCCCCCTTTGGCATTAAGGGCAACACTAGATGTGAAAAACATCTAAGTACCAAGAAATGCCAAAAAATCTCCCCTAATGGAAGACACCCAACAATCTCCCACTCACAGATGTAGCAATGAGGTTCTAAAACAAAGACCAAACTCTCCTTGTGAATGATATCTCTTTAAAGCTCTGAATCTCTCTATTTTACTTTTTCTTTTTAATATCTCTCCCCATTTCTTTTTCTTTTTCACATAAATATCTCTCCCCCTTTAACATCAATGCCATAAATATGACAAAAATATCAAAGCAAAAACATAAACCTTTAAATCACAAAGTGTCCTTTCTTGAAACACTAGCGTGAGGTTGGGAGTTGAATGAAACACCAAAATGATGAGGAAAGATTGAGTACAAGTTAAATAGAAAGAAATCTCTAGTGATCAGGAACTATAGATATCTTCCTCTCAATCAAGAAAATCAATCAATCTTGAAAGATTTGATTGGGTAGCTCACCCATAATCTAATCAAATTTGGCCCTGAGTCTCTAGTCCCAGATCAAATCCATGTCATGAGATCCTCTATGTGGGCCAGAATAGAGCCCCTTTGGTTAAATTCCCCCGTTCACGGATGCATTTCTAGTGACTACACTGGCAAGCATTGCTTAACTTGTGGTCCTAATTTTCCACTAGATCTTGATACACAACTAGATCAATTGTTCTTGCATTTTTTTTAATTTGTTGCCCTTGCATGAAACCCTAATGTAAGGTTGGGAGTTGAATGAAACACCAAAATGACAAGGAAAGATTGAGTACAAGTAAAATAAAAGCAATTTTAAGCTTTTAGGACTTCAATTCCTCTGTATTCTTTATGATAGTTAAAACTTTGTATCCACTGCTCTATTCTCTTTAATCATGACCTTGAACATTGTGCTTCTTGGTCACTTCTTGATTATTAGTTGTCATATCACTATAGGTGCTCATTTCATTTCTGGGTATTGTTCTTTGACCTATGAATGGCTCTTTGTCTCTTGCTTGGTGATTGACTTATTACTATCTTTAACTTTTAGCTGTCATCTTTCTTGATGAGTCTTGTCACTATTATTGAGCTTTTGTGTATCATATTAATAGTAAATAAAACTTCTTTCTATCCTTTAGATTGAGAATACTATCCTTTTCAATATGGAGGCTCCTCTACTATCTTCATGGTAAATGCACCTATGAAAATGTCATACCCAATATTTTCTATCTTTTCTTTAAATGACAATGATTGTACCATGCAAATAGTACTTTATCTCTATGATTTTGACCTTTAGGCATATGATTGCTATTATCTTGTCACGAAACATTTAGAACCCTCTATGATTCTCTGAGGCTTTAGACTTTGCCTTGTGTTTTGTCTTATGGTCTTTATGACTGATCTAATCACTGTTCTAAGACACTAATGTCTTCTCTTTTAAAGTCTGGTCCTTTGTATTCTCATTGTAGACCCTTGATCTATCCTTTGATTGTATTAATTTGCCAAAGATTTTCTAGTACTCTTGAATATTCTTTATGTATTTGTCAAAACAGTATCTTGACTATAAATTTCTATTAAAGATGGCTTTCCATTTGTATCCTTGTACTTTCTTAGAGCCTCAACAATATAAGATAATATTTTGGTTTGTGTAAGAGGTTGTATTTTACTAAGGAATCTTTAATGGATGCTCTTAAATCTACTTAATGACTGCAAATAACTATATATTCAATGCCCTGCCTTTAGTATTGAGTGTTATTTATGGGATGTTCTTGATACATTTAGAAAAATCATAAAGATAGATATTTTTTCCGAGAGATAACAGAGAGTCCTCTGAAGAAATTTACTTGATTTGTGAATCATTTAAAAATGGAATGTTTGCTTCTCCCAAATATGAATACTGTATCAAGTGATTTAGTCTTCTATTTTTAGCTTAATCATGTCTGTGATTATATTTAGATAGATGACACATTGTACATCTTCTGATTTCAATATATTTTCAAGCTTTAATTTTTTACTGTTAAATGATTACTCTAGCTACACTCAATCTAGCCAAAGGTCTACAAGTATTTAATTTCATTAAAATCCACAATTGTTGCTCAAACGGTCTTAAAAGTGAGCCAAATGATTTCTTTCGATCCAAAAGTACAGTTTTAGTAAGTGGCACAAAAATTTGGACACGCCTCTTGTTAGGTTATAGTACGAAAACTAGTATTGAAAATAAAAAATGCTTAGAATGCGTAAGACTGAAAATAGTTGTGGTGGTGTCCAGTTGTGGTAGTCATGTCACAACTATAGTCACATAATGACAGTTAACAAAACTTGAACCTCTCATTTCAAAAAAATGAAACATGGGACACAATGCCAGAAAAAAGGCATGTACGAGTTCAATTTTTCTAGCCCACCAATCTATCAAGTAATGTACGATAAATTCCTATAGAAGATGGAAAATCTAGGGAACAAAAAATTGTAGTCATCTTTAGAAAATTAGAACTCAAACAATTATTGACACCTTTTGGTAGTTAATAACACATGGAAAACAATTAACCAGTGATAATATCCATTAAAAAGTGGATTGGGTTTCTTGATCAATTGGATTACCGGTAAGCAATGAAAATAATATAGCACCTCTGAAAGACTAACAAGTTACATTCAAATCATTTGGAACCAAATAGTAGATGTTGCCAATTAATTTAAAAAACAAATTCAGAAAGGTTCGAAGTGCTCTATGCATGTATGTTCGTTCATGGCTGAATCATGACATTGTTTTGTACCTTAAAATTAGAATTGATTATGTCGTTTGGCTTCTTCTAGAAAAAAGTTGGCACTTAAAACATAATTGAATATGTTGTTTGATTGAAAAAATTGACATTTTAAAATGTACTAGGGTAACATAATACTTGCCATAACTTTTGGCAAGGCTTAAATGAACTCAAAAATAGTGGTGTGAAAAGGGAAAATTCAAGAGAAACTAATGTAAAGTGATTGTTGCAGAAAAAAATAACTTTTACCTACATGGCATAAAGAACAAGTGGGAGTATTTCTCTTTTTAGTTTTGTAATAGAAAGTGAGTACTTTAATTTATTTGTTGTTAGTTTAGGTTATGTTTAATACAATCTTAGTAGTGTCGAGTGCCTCTTAGATCCTGTTGTTTTTGCTGGGTAAGAGAATATATCCTTGGCTAGAAATCTTTGAAGTGAAAAAAAATTATTTAATGGCATGTGGGTCCATGGAACACTAACAAAGTATAAAGAACAAGTGAGAGTATTTGTATTTTTGTATTTGCAATAGAAAGTGAGTAGTTTAATTAGTTTTATTTTTTATTAATTTAGTTTATGTTTAATACAATCTCAGTAGTGTAGAGTGACTCCTAGATCTTGTTGTTTCTATTGGGTAAGAGAACATACCTTTGGTTGGAAATCTTTGAAGTGCAAAACAATTATTCAATGGTATGTGGGTCCATGCATGTGAGATATTGTTAAGTTTTTGTGCATGTATGCACAAGTGCATTTCAAGGAGTAGATGTGATTCCTAAGTCTTTTCCTAACATGATATGATTTGTGATGAGAATTAATTAGACCTTTGAGCTGGCGAGAAGTGATAACATATTTGTTGGTCATCCTAATGCCCAATTCTACAAGTGTAAAGCGTAGTGACCTTTGAATGGTCCTAGTCATGCTATTTTTTTAGTTCCTAACTAGACATATCAAATTGTATTATGTGTGTGATACAATTAAGATAAAACATTAAAAACTATTCATATGCATGATATGTAGATAAAGGTGTTTTGAATAATGCTTGTTTGAAAGTGCTTTACACATCGATACTTCAATAGATGCATTTTTACATGTGTAGAAAATACTTGTTGATGCATGAAAGAATGTGAATTATTGCAATAGAACATTTGGGTAAAATCTTATGTTCCTAAATATTAATTTTTTCTTAGGAACCTCAAGGCAACTTATGTGATTAATTGCCTCTATCCTTTTTTTTTGAAAGAAACAAGGCCACATACATGATCATTATGATCAATGTTTGATAAAATTAAAAATGCACTAGTATTCTCTACAACTATTGGCCATGCTAATTTATTGACCCAACTCTTGCATAGTGTGCATATTGATATATTTAAGGAAATCATGAATGATAGGAGCTATTCATAAGTGTGGCTTAACACATCCATAATGTTATGTCATATTAAGCATAACGATGTCTTGTTATAATATGTAGCAATTTTTCATGATGGCAATAAATAAATGTCTCTTTGCTATGATCAATGTCCGCATGATTTAATGTTAGTCATTCCTTGCATAAGTAAAAGGATAATGTTTCATGGGATTTAAAGTATGAAAATGCCTTCACTTAACATTAAACTATGAGCATTTGTTGATGATGGTCAAGTGCATCATAGCCTTTTGATTATCTTGATATTGTTTGCGAATCTATTTTTGAATGTGACTGTTAGTGACTACGGTGTGACATCTTTGCAATGTTATGAAGATTAGTGCTCTTTATTTATTGTTTGGCCTTCTTTGTTTCCACTCTTGGCTATGAGTCAGATGGCTAAGACAATCCACTGTTCTATGAAAACTTTGATTACCTTGACTTCCCATTTTGCTTTTGCTATGTTGCTCCGAGAATACTATGAATCGTAGCTTGAGGACAATATTCCTATTACCAAACTTTGAGACTATATTTATGACATGGGTTTCTATCACTGCAACTTTGTAGCATGGATATTACAAGAAAATATTCCACTGTGTATTAGCTATGACCTTGCTCTATGACATTCATGAAATATTTCCACTCTTAGGTCTTTTCACTATCATTGTATTTACCAAATTTCGTGAACTCGACAACCATTACTTTTAGACATATTCTAGGACTTTTATTATATGTTGATTTCTCTTTGCTAGTTGTCTTCTGCCTTTTATCCTCAATACCATTTAATGAACCTTAGATGCTGCTATGGAATCCTTTTCCCTTCTAGTGATTGTCATGGAATCAATCACTGTTATATACCCTCTCTTTTGCATTCACCGTTCTTGACTTGTAGGGTCTACAACTAAATGACTATCTTATGAACCATTTAATAACCTCCTCAAATGGTTGGAATTATTGAAATGATTGCACAGTTTGTAATGTCCCCTACTAGGAGGCTGCCAATTCCCGTATAATAGTTCTGATCTGATTTGATTGATGATTCTCTCACTAGATACTTTTGACTCCTTTCCTTTATATCTATCAATGTGAGGGAGAGGTCACACCTCTCATTATGGATGCCATTTGGAAAGAGATAACCTTTCACCATTAGCACCCTTTGAAAGGGACACAACCTTTCACAATTAGATCTGGACTTCTTATTTAAATCACATTTGCACTTTTGATTCCCAGATTATCTCCTTCTCAAAATGAGATTCTCTTCTCCATTTTATATCCCATGGTTGAGGGAGTCACAAATTTTACTTCCCCGTCTTCTGACCATTCATTAACTTAATAAAATTTTAATTATATTTAATTATATTATTTTATATTTTAATTTTATTTTTTATTCTTTTCTATATTAATATTATTATTATTATTTATTATTAAATTATATTCCAAAGTGGGGACATTACACGATTCCTGAATGTATCTTTGAGTTCAAAGTCCATCTATCATTGCTTTCATAAATAGGATAGTGGAACATGCTACTGATCTATCATCTTTAACCTTGTGTGCTTTCATTATCACTATTTTTGGTACTCTGAGATGCTCTTTGCATTTTAGGCTGCCATCTTTATTATCATAATGCTGCTCTAAGTCTTTATCAGTGCTTGTGAGGACTCTCTTGGGCGAGATTAATAGTAGGAGGGCGCCAGTTCTTGTTTTTTGTATTTCAGGCGATGAAAAGAAGACGTAGAATGAAACTGATTCTAAACCTTCTCTTTATACTAAGATTAATCTAAGGGTTTCTTTTTGTGTATTATACTAGGTAGTACTTCGATGGCTACTACAAAAAACTCCTTTGATGAGATCCTTATGTACTCAAGGATTCCATTACTAGTCTTGTAGTCTTGATGAACTTATATTCCTGTGTTTGTAGGACTATCTTTTAACATCTTTGATCTGTATTTTGAATATTTTATTAGTTGCAAATCCCTTGTCTTCTAGTCTCCATGAGCTGCACTTTTCTTCTCTACTTTCTGTATTCTAATGCTACTCATATACCTTAAGCTCTTCTTTATAATCTCTGCTTTGGTCATGCTTGAGAGTCTCGTGACTGCTCTCACCATTAAAGAGTGTGTTCTAATTTGCAAATGATACTTGAACCTTTGTCTTGTAACACATTCATTGTTCATTACGCATAATAGAAGAACAAAGCTACAAATTTCTTCATTGTTGCTATCACAACTATCTTTTCCATAAAACAAAACAAAACATCTCTTCTATACAAAACTAAACCGGAGCTTGATATCATGCAACACAAGAACAATCATGCATGATTTATAATATTTACCAAATCACAACATAATATTGTGCATGAAAGCAAAGATTTGTGAAATCATAAATGCAGTGAGGTTCTTGCTTTCACTTACCTGTGAGAAAAAAAACTGAAAGTCATCAATACTTCTTTATCACTTATTTAGATTTTGAACTGCATTAGTCTCTTTCCTTCTAGCATGCATGACACAATGCTTTAATTTCCTTTAACCAAAACCCTTATACAACTTTAACATAGAGAAACCCTAGAGCAGCGTAGAAAAGTCTTTTTTTTTCATTTTTTAATTTATTTTACTTTTCCCTCTCATTTAGATGGTGTAAACTCAGTCTTGACTAATCATGAAGAATGCTTGATATTATTTTTAATAATTCCCTCTCTATCATATAGCCAAGTCACCTACATGGAAGAAGGCCCTTTTTTAGAACCTTAAAGATTTAAATAAGACATAAACTAGGTTTTCTTTATTTTGGCAACTAGACTAAAGTATTTGAGAATTTTTTTTTAGATTTACTTTGATAACTTAGAGGAAAGGATTTTTATTGATTTAATATGCCTTACCACAAAAAAATTCTTCAAAATTTTAACTATGAAGCCCTAAACTTCATATGGGGCCATTTTTTACTCGAAGAGCAAAAAAAATGGTAACAGTGACATGACTAACATATGAAATAATTGCAAGTATTACCTCTTCATCTAAATGTCTCAACTTTTTATTGCCCAATGATTTTACTAATGAAATTATAGTTATTTTCATTTCTTGAGAAGATACCTATTCAATATTGCATAAGTAATTCTACACTCCCTCCATGGTGTTGAGAAGAACCCTTTTTTGGTTGGGATACATCTTCTAACTTCCCACTGGTATTGAAAATCTTTTTCCATGCATCCTCTTCACTCAAACTTGCCATGATTCACAAACTTGTCTCACAAACCCTACCATCACCAAGACTCTAATATACCACAATTAAGATATCTGATTTGAAACCTGCTATCTGCAACAAATGCTAGTTGCCCAACTGGCTGGTAGGATTTTTAGCTCTAACAACATTGTGGTATCCTCACTAAATTTTTTCAAATTTTTACTATCACTCATCAACATATTGTCAAACACTTTGCATAATTAAGATATTTTAGTAGTTGTAGAGGTTATGGTTTCAATTTGTAGGTTTGGTGATATTGTTTATGTTTGAGAATTAGTGTGGGATTTGCATATGAAAAATGTCATTTATTACATTAAAAAAAATGAATATTATTTTGTCCACAATCAATAACCTTTCATATTTCTTGGAAAACATTGATTCCCTCTTAATATTTTAAGAAATAACATATATATTGAAAGAACAGTGACCAAAAATATATTATTTGTAGATTACAAACATTTAATAAAAATTTATGACCTCATTTGCAGATGTTGGTGATTATAGAAAACTTCATAATGCTCAGAATCTTTAGAAATACATTGTAGCTACTTGTGAAGAAGATAAGAGGTTTCCAATATTGAATATAAACTCATAATTTCTGATTTGAAGCCCAACAAAGGAATAACTCAGACATACATCCCTCCATAGTGCCTTTTGGCATATTGGTAGTCTCTAAATAAAGAGAATTTGATGTTTTCTATTCTTATCTTTCAACAATTTAACTGGGCACCTCTTAGAACTAATAACATTAACATACCATTCTAGTCAAAGACTCTGTTCATAGCTCTTGCAAGTAAATTATAGTTATTATAAATTGAGAAATGCTTTACTAGCATAATTTTTTCTTAAAGCACTTCAATGTAGAAGTGAACAAATTATGATACATGGATGTTGACAAATGGTAATGTGCATAAAGTACTACAATTTTTTATAGTTAGAGACATCATACAACTTTAAATAATAAAAATTACTAAGAACATGATATTTTAATTTGTGGACCGCAAACATTATTTTTTCTTTTCCTACAGAAATGGCTTTTCTATAAGATCATACATCATGATTTTTTATTGGAAAGTAAAATACATTTTGTCAATGTGTAGTGAGAATTAGAAGTTCAACTATGGATATGCGAGCTCTCTAGGGAAAAGATCTTCAATGGAAGATTTCTTTGAGACATAGATTTGTGGAGTCGATACTCTGATAGTTGGCTTATTTGGAGTATTTGATGGTAAGATTGTGCCTACTGTGTAATGTGTTTTTGATTAAGTAAAAACAAGTTTTAAGGGACCCGAAACCCAATTACAATCGAAAGATATTCAAGAAGGAAAGAAAACAAGATAGCTGCAAAAGACCAACAAAAAAACCAGCAGCAGAGAAAGGGACAGCAAGAGGCCAACAAGAAATTGGCCCCAAGCCCAGCATTACAAGTTAATTAAAAACTCTTAATAGTTTCCTCAACATTCTGTACCAAGAGCATCATCACCTTGGCCGCTTCCCTCAGGTCGTTGTTTTCCTGTCCAAGCTGACTCTCTTTCATTTTGGTGTCCTTCCCAATAGTGGTCTGCCTAGTGCTACACCTAGGGTTCTAGTGGGTGGGGCAGGAAGTTGGAGCGTCTTCTATAATTACCAGGTTCTTATCCTAATTTTTCCTTTCCAAATGATCCACCAACGCGTTCATATTTTAGGAAGAAACTTTAAGGACCTGGAGGCTGTGGTTCATAAGGCTTTTCAAAGCCTTCTCATTACGGGCGATCCGGGTGTTGACGTTGTCTTTTTCCTCCTCCACCTACTCTTTTAGAGTTCTAATAACATCCCCCAAATGTTTCAAGTCCCCTTTGATTGGATCTTTCTCCAACCAGTCCTCCATCTCCATTTCCTCCTCAGCTTCACTATTTTCCATATCCTCATTCTGTTTCCTAGAGTCAAACATCTTAATCAACTTATTAATCTTATCTTCTAGCTCCCTTTGCTTACCCTACATACTGGTGATGTTTTTGACAACCCATTTCTAGAAATTGAAGAATTCCAGAGTGCAGTTCGGGCGGTGTCCAAGATGGTGTTTGTAGAGTCCTTGCCCTATTTAGTCTCCTTAGAGTTAGGGTTGTCATACTCCTTAGGATTTAGAGCAACATTCTCGCTTTTTGACCCTTAGGGTTAGAGTGAGGGTTTTCAAAATTACCACCTTCCTCCCCTTCACCATAGTTCTCATCCTTATTTGCTCTATTTCAGTATCAGTGTCCTTATCCTTTTCCTCATGCTCTGTTTCAACTTTCCTTTTTTTGTGGGTAGGGGTGTTGGGCTGATCCCCATTCAAGTCAGAGTCTTTGCAGCTCTCAGATATATGAGCGTTAATGATCAAAGGATCATCCTTGGTTGCCCTAGCCTTATCCTTAAGATGTTCATATATTAGCAGAATGAGCCCTTGGTGGGCTAAAGGGTAAGAGTTAGGCTTTTTAGCATGGTTTGCAAGGCTCTCGTTTAGAGAGGATGCTAAATAGAAGGGCAGGGATATTTTAGCCCCATGACAGAAATGGTTCAGAATAACAAAATGATAGTTATAAATTTTTGTAAATCTGTCATCCACAGTCAAATACTCCATTAAAGCCCTAAGAACTTTTTGCCTTTTACCTACTGGGGAGTGTAGTAGGAGATGTTGTCCTTCTTCACAAGCTTTCCCTTCTCATCCTCCAACTTCGGGAAGTTTTTGAAAGCTTCAGCTGCATACTTCCAATCCCTGTAGAATTTAGTCCCCTCCATCTGGAGACCCGTGACCTCTGCAATCATGTTTTCATCGATTTGCCAAATCTCCCCAAATAGGGTGACTCTGTTATTACTCTAGCTTTTAGCAAAACCATAAGACACATAATTTCTGCTTTCGTGAAGCTTTTCCATATAGTCAGTGAAGCCATGTCTGTGGAGCCTTCTCCAGACCTTTTGTTCTCTCTTCCAATTTTCACATCCTGGAGGCTCGTTCCTGTTTAGGTTACCACTCATTTTGAGCTCCAAGTAAAGATACCCACTGCTGGAGTTCACAATCCGCAGATAAAACTCTGAAAACTTGTTATTTCTAAAACTCCTGTGTAAGGACTCTTTCATAGTTTTGAAATTGCTGCTTATGACCGCATAAACCCAACTATTATTACTATAATCTTTCACACACATATGATCTTGGAAATGATGCCAAAAAACACTCATAATTTGATAGTTAATCCACCCCCAAAATCTATCTTTGGAAATCATTCCCCATAAATTAATCATGAGATTAACTTGACCCATTGATGTAATCAAAGTATAATTGCTCTTTAATCTCCCTTTTGATGTGAGTTTCTCCAATGTATTTGACATCCTTCTCCAAATTGACCCCTTCATTGGCTAGGATATCTGCAACCTTATTGCCCTCTCTAAAATTATGAGTTATACTAATGCTAACATAGTTATTTAGAAGATATTTAGCATTTTTTATTAAATTGGTAATATTCCAAGAAACAGAACTTGTACCTTTGAGGGCTTGTGTGATGTTTGAAGAGTCCCCTTCGAGCCAAATTTTTTTGAATTTGAATTCCTGAGCTAGTTGGAGGCTCTTTAGCATTGCCAGAGCTTCAGCCACATGGTTATTTTGGACCCCAAAAGGAGAAGCAAAATTAGCGATGCAAATTCCTTGAGCATTTCTAATAACTCCTCCTCCACCAGCCTTTCCGGGGTTCCCTTTAGCAGCCCCATCAAAATTAACCTTTATCCAGTCATATTCAGGAAAATGCCAGACAATGTTATCTCTCCTATTCTTATTTTCCGATTTGTAGACCTTATGCATTAGGTTCCATTCATTGAGGATGCCTCTTTCCATATCATTCATATTAGTAATAGACCATTTCTGATTATTCTTGTGAGGAATGTTGATGTTCTCCTTTATAGCCCTGCAGATTTTTTCAACGACCACCTGAGTGTTACACTTAGCTTCCCTAAATATCCTATTATTTCTTTCTTTCCAAATGCCCCAACAAATCATGGGGAGGGTCAAAGACCAAAGGTTCTTGATGATTTGGCATTTTGGTTGGAAAATTCCATTAACAGATAATATCCTTGATGCTCTTGTTCATAACCCAATTAACTTTCCATTTTTCCCACATTTTGCACCAAATATCCCAGGTAAAGGAGCAGTGAAAAAAGAGATGATCAACTGATTCCCCCTCCTTTTGGCATAACTCACATCTATTAGGGAATTTGAAACCTCTTCAAATTAAATTGTCAAGAGTAAGGGTACTATTACGAGAAGCAAGCCAAAAGAAAATGTTGACTTTAGGGATCAAAGTGTTGTTCCAAACTTTACTCCAAATGGGATTGTTGGTTTGAGAAAAGGTGTTTTTATAGGCTGAGGCAACCATAAATTCACTTTTAGGATCACTTTTCCAGAGGAATACATCATCATAGCCTTTGTTAGGGGAAAAGGACAGCAACTCCTTCTGGAGGGAGGAAAATGCAGAATGAATGTCATCAAGCCTAACCCACTTGTCCTCCTTCCAGTAGTCACACACCATAAGCCCAAACCTCCTTTTACACTCCTCAGTAATTTGACTATTGTTTTGATCATAAAGAGCTTCATTCTTCATCCAGGGGTCTTCCCAAAACCTTATTCTATCACCTTTTCCAAGGACCCATCCAGCCCCAGCTTTTGCCACTTTTATGGATTTGGTAATGCTATTCCAGATGAAGGATCCAACAGGGATATCTTCAGAGTTAAGGGCCCCTTGGATAGTCTGATTCTGAATGTATTTGTCAAACCAAATTTGATTCCAATCTTTCTTAGTATCATAGGCTCTCCATAATTGTTTAGCAAGAAGAGATTTGTTAGAGGTTTTTAGAGCTTTAATCCCCAACCCCCCTTTGTTCTTTGGTCTACACACTTTGTCCCAAGCAACCAAGGGTATTCTCTTTTTTTCTTCCACTCCTGATCATAAAAATCTCTTCTAGATTCTTTCCATTGCTTCAACAAATTTAGCTGGGATACCAAACAGGCTGAGGGCATAAACAAGGAGATTTTGAAGAGTAGCTTGAAGGAGCTGCAGTTTCCCAGCCTGAGATAACATTGAGCCTTTCCATCCAGCAAGTCTTTTATTAATTTTATCAATAAGCTTATTCTAGAAGGAATTTGGGGGAGCTAACCCTAAGGGAATACCCAGATAGGTGGAGGGGAGCATTTCCACTTTGCACCCAATAATTTTAGCAATTTTCTGTTGTCTTATGACCAGAGTATTCAGGAAGTACATAGTCAATTTGTCCCAATTGACTTGCTGACCAGTAGCCAAAGCATAGGAGTTAAGAGCAGTTTTGAAGGCATCAGCCTCCTTGACAAAAGAATATCCCATGAGGATAGTGTCATCAACAAACTGTTGATGAGTGCAAAAAACATTGGTGGAGGAAGGTTGAAGACCTTTGATAGTTTTGCTTTGTTTCAAATTGTGAATCAATATGCTCATACTTTCAGCCAATATGGTTAAAAGGATAGGAGATATGGGATCTCCTTGTCTGAGCCCTCTTGAAGTTTTAAAAAAATTGGTAGGAGATCCATTAATTAGAATAGAGAACATAGGAGTGGTGATCAACTCTCTGATTATTTTGGTTACCTTTTCATCAAAACCAAAAGCCCCCATGATTTTGAAGAGAACATCCCACTCCACTCTATCATAAACCTTCGCCAAATCCAACTTTATCAAGAAACCTTCTTTTTTTAGCAGCACTGAGGGAATGAATGTTCTCATGAACAAGAATAATTGAGTCCAAAATCTCCCTACCAGGAACAAAACCTTTCTACTCCTCAGAGATGATGAAAGGAAGCATCGCCAAAATTCTAGTGGTCATAACTTTGGATATGATTTTGTAGAAGAGTTGCATAGGCTAATTGGCCTAAAATTTCCCATAGAGTCTACCCTAGCAACTTTGGGGATTAGGGCTATAAAAGTGGAGCTGAGTTCCTTAAGGATTCTTCTAGATCCAAAAAATTCTTTGACCGCATTAACCGTGTCTTCCCCCACAATATGCCAGAATTCTTGGAAGAAAAACATAGGGAAACCGTTAGGACCCGGAGCTTTATCCCCTTGAAATAAAAAGACAACTTTTTTGATTTCTCCAACAGATGGGATAGCAGTAAGGGCCTTATTCTAAATAGGGTTAATGACCTTAGGAATAATATTGACCAAATTGAGTCAGTGGGTCTGATCAATGTCCTTGTTACTAGTAAGGAGCTGATTGAAGAATCTAACAGCTTCATCCCTGATTTCATCCTTATTAAGTAGACTGTTGTTTTCAACAATCAGTCTTGTGATTCTATTTGCTGCCTTGTGTTTTAGAGAAGTGATATGGAAAAATTTAGTGTTTCTATCCCCTGCCTTCAACCATATAGCCCTAGATCTCTGCCTCCAATAGATTTCTTCCCTAGAGATAATATTGTGGATTTTGACTAGAACATCATCTTCCATGGCTTTGGAATACTTTTTGTAGCCTTCTTTCTGTATTGAATTTTGTATTTGGTCCAGTTCCTCCTTTATTTTTTTCTTTGAATCAAAGATATCACCAAAGACCTTCTTGTTCCAAGTCTTAATATTGGTTTTGATGTTTTAAAGTTTTTTGGCAACTTTATACATGGCAGTTCCATTAATATTAAAATTCCACCAGTTAGCAATAGATTTTTCAAGATTAGGGTGGGAGGTCCACATCTTTTCAAACAGAAAAGGGAATCTCTGATTATTCTTAAAATTCTCAGCAACAAAAGAGATGGGATAATGGTCTGACCCAATTCTATTAATAACAGAAAGGGAGCATCTATGAGAAAGAATCCAATCATTAGTAAGAAGGGATCTATCAAGTCTTACCTCAATGAGATTTTCACCATCCCTTTGGTTAGAACAAGTGTAGGAAGCCTCATTGAGATCCATATCAATGAGAGCATTGTCATTGATAAAGTCCATCAGGTCAGATCTGCTGTCTGGTTGAGCTTGACTACCTCCAAATTTTTCAATGTCTTTTAGAGGAGTATTGAAATCTCCCATCAGAACCCAACTGTTCAGAGGGAAGGAATTTCTTTTATGCTGAATTTTATTCCAGAATTTACTTCTAGCGGATTTGGAGTTAGGGGCATAGATATTAGTGATAACAAATTCCTTACCATCAGTGATGCTTTTAGCTTTTAGGGATAAAATATTGCCATCAACATTAATCATATCTCCAGAGGTTGTGCTTTTATTCTAGAATATAGCAACCCCTCCAGAGGCTCCATTCGAGCTACTGCCACAAGCCCCTCCATTTTTGAAAAACTTTAATTTCTTCACTTTCTCTTTACTCATTTTGGTTTCCTGAACCAGGATAATATCTGGATTCTAATCTTGAATGAGGTTCCTTAATATATCTTGTTTATTGAGACCATTAGGCCTCTAATGTTTCAAGATATTACCTTCATTTGGAAGCCTGAGGGTAGGATTCCTTAATAGTTCGCTGCCTTCCACCAGCTATGTTTTGCTTACTCTCCTAGTCCCTATGCCATTTCATAGTTTTGCATCCCGGTGGGGATCTTGAAGCCCCAAAATCAGCCTTGGATCTGGTTCTAGTTTTTACTCCATTAAGGCCTCCTACCTTCTTGGTTTTAATTTTCTTTTCATTTCCTATTGTGTTTTCTTCTTGTTCTGCTCTAGACTCATCTTGCATGTTGCTCCATAGGTCTTCTCTTTTCTAGGATGAGGTAGTCATATCGACTCCTATGTTCTGGAATAAGGCATTTAAGTTTGCCTACGGTGACCCAAACTTGTTACTCCTTCCCAGTTTTATTTCATGTTCTTGAAACTCCTCTAAACAGTGTTCATCTTTTTTTGATATAGGTTCCTGAAAAGCCTTAGGATGAGAGTCAGTGATATTCTCAATCTCACCATCTTCAAGTGTCTCTTCACTGATTTCATTCTCCTTCACCTGTGTCTATAGAGCCTCAAAGGTATTGCCTGTTTTAATCTCAAACTCCCTAGTTTCATTCTTTTTATTCCCCTTCAAAGGGGGGTTCTTAGGAGGGTCAGTGCTATCTACTTCTAGGTGTTCAGATATATTAACCAAGTTTCCACTTTTTTCTTCTAACTTGTTACAGTCTTTGTTATTATTTTTTTCTTTCCATACCTGTTTATGAATATTTGTCGTCACAGGTTTTTAAGGGTTGCTGAGGCAAGCCTTAGCCCAGTGACCTACTTTTTTGCAAGAGAAGCAAACAAAGGGGAGAGATTCAAATTCTATGGATTGTTCCCATAACCCAAGTTTGGAATTTATGTCAATAGTGCTTGGGAGGTCCATATTCTGTGATATGTTGATGCAGATGCGCGCATACACCAATCTCTTGCGAGCTGCTGTCATTGGGTCTATCACAACAAGCTCCCCAAAGGAGTCAGTGATTCTTGAGAAAACATCCTCCACCCAGTATACCAACGGCAGCCCATGCAACCTAACCCACACCAGAGCAGATTCAAAGAAAGAATCATTGAGTTCCATGTTAGGAGACCATTATCTAACAGAAAGAGAGGATTTGCCAAACATCCAGGGGCCACCACTTAAAGCAACTTTCATATCTTCCCCGCATGAGAAAGAAAAAACAAAAAAGCCTCTAGGCAAGGCAGAGACATCAACCTATCCTTTCATTCTCCATTTTCTCTTAACAAAGGACCTAACATCCTCAATATTAGGTTGAGGTCCAACAAATTTCCCCACCAAAGAAAAACACATTAAAGAGATGCTATGATCAATAACTATATCAGGAATCTCAATCGCAAGTTTAATTGTTCTATTATTTGATATATCCTTCACAAAGGGGAAAGACAATTTACCAGTTGGTTTACCAGATGCTTGTCTTGCAAAGAGACTATTCTAGGGTTTAGGTATTCGCCCCTCCTTGATATTTTCTGAGTCAAACTTCACTGCCTTGAGGCTCGAATCTTGAGAATCTTTTAATTTTTCAGGATCGGAAGGAGGGTCCCATATTTGTGGGTCCCCATCCTTCCTTCCACCCTCATCATCAGATGCTTGTCCTTGAGATGCAGTGGATTCAGAACTAGAGGATCCATCATCGCTGTTCCCTCCATTTCTCGATTTCAAATTTCCCACTGCAAACGTTGTTCCCTCCACTGTTCCCTCCATTTTATGATGCCTAAAAATCCTACTGTGTAATGTGTTGTTCTATATAAAATATTTACATATTGTCCAGGTCATTTCTTGCATATGATGGTACATTATTGAGTATTATAACAAGTGGTTTCTTTAAGGATTTTTCATTTTTCAACTTATTTTAGTTTGTCGATATATTTGTATTTGTAAATATACTCTCTTATATTATGTAAAGCAACATTTATTTGACATAATTAGATGTGATGATTTTTCAATTAAAGGTTTACCGAAGATACTAGATCTTGATTATTATATAAAGCAATGTTTATTCGACATTCTTGAGTAGTGTATCAAGTGGTTTCTTTGAGTTTTTCTGCTTTTTTAACCAATTTTGGTTTGTCAATATTATTGTATTTTATAAATATACTTCTATAAATTATGAAAAGTAATATTTATTAGACATACTTGGATGTGATAGTTTTCCATTTAAAGGTTTTTGAAAGATACCAGATTTCAATTTTTGTGTAAAGCAATGATTATTAAACATTCTTGAGTAGTGCATCTAGTAGTTTCTTTGAGTTTTTTTCAACTTCTTTTTGTTGGTCAATGTAATTGTATTGCATAAATATACTCTAGTATATTATGCACAAAAAAAATTATCTACCAGTTTTGAGATTCAAATTGGTAGGATCTAGATATGCGGCAAGATTTAGAGGTTTTGTGCCACAATTTTTTTTGATAAGTGATGCCTCATTCAAGCTAATATCCCAGAACTATCATTAATCTTGCTTTCTATGAAAGTATCTTTATTTCTTGGATTATCTTCTACAGGAGTTTCATTAACTTTTTCTCTGTCTTGAATCTCTAACTTATTGTATTTACCACATCCATTGTGTTTTTCCATTAAGAGACCATGTCTCTTGTCTTTTGCTACCCATTTTCATTAGCAATGGGCATCCTCATTGTCATTTGATCATTGTATTGAAACTTTGTTCTTATTCATTAATTATTAACTATTTGTCTTCCTTGCAGATGAAACTTTGTGACTATCACCACCTTTGGTTTTGTCTTATTGGTGACTGTCATACTTCTTTCAATGGGTTGTGTGCTCTCTCATGGCACCTTTAAAATATGGATTGTCCTAAGATAGTGACATATCACTATCTTTGCAATAAAACCAAGTCAAAATAAAGATTTTGGAACAATTGAGATTGTGATTGAGTGTTTTGACTCTTTTTTAGCTTGATCGGTCTATAATCTTATGTGTCTATGTTCTTGCATCCTGCTACTCTTTCTATTGTTGCAGAACTTATGATAATAAAGAAGCAACTTTTCTGTAAGGATTTTTTTACTTGCTCATTGGTATCTCACTGTCCTCCTTTGACTACTCTTTTATTTGCTCTTGGTTGTGACCATTCATCGTAGAAATATTTTTTTGTTGTTGAAAACCCTTGGTTAGTGTCTTAACCCTAATGATTACTCTCTTCTCTATGGAACTGAAATTGGACTACATTTTTATCCCTGTCATTCTTTTCTATGATCAGTGCATGTTGTTTTGACTGCCAAAGGCTTTTCCCACAGTTTATTACTATCAAGATATTATGTTTTGTGTTGTCTTCTTTAGGTTTGTCCCATGTTTTTGACCCTGCTACTTATTGTTATCAAAGCTTATACCATGTATGGACTGTGAATGGATGGCAGATTAGAAAGCTTATATCCATCCCTATCAAGGTATTGGATCTACTCTTTTAACACTTCACCATTTTTTACTCTTTATCTGCTGCTACAAATTTGCTTTTATTGTCATTAAACTTTCTATATGTATCCTTGTTTCCTGACCGATTACTAGTGGCACCTCACTACCTTTCTTAAAGTCTGTACTCCGTCTTCATGTATCTTTGATGCTTTCTATTGTCATGGCTATCTCAACTTGCTTTGACATGCCTACTAGTGATTTCTATCACTGTATGGTATTAAAGCTCATTATTCCTCACACTTTTGACCAATGCAAGAGGAAACCAACAATGTATTTTTATCATGATAGTCACATATCAATATGAACAAGGGTTTGTAAAGACCTTAAAATTTCTTTTATACCCATAGTATAAAGCTTTTCATTGAAGCCTCTAACTGTCTATTGCCAGAACTGAAGAGATTAGGGATGCCTTCAACCCATGTTTTGAGCAAGTGGAGAAGGCCCTGGATGAGATAAAAACCAATGACACTGCTAGGGACCAGAGTATGGTGGATACTAACAACAAACTCAACAAAATTGAAACCTATCTCAGAAGCATTGTTGAACAAAGCCATAACATTCTAAAGGCCTCAGCTGACAACACCAAAATCCTGATCAGTAAGTTGGAGAATGAGAAGGAATCCTTGGAGTAGGAACCTAACATGGATGGCATGGGAGATGTGCAAGTACCAAGAATGAGGACCAGAGGCAAGAAGAAGGAGAAAAAGCCAAACAAGGAAAGCGAAGAGCTCAAAGTTGCTTCGGCAAACTATGACTTGTTGGTCATCAAGGCTGCTGATCTTCTTAAGTCTTTGTAGGTGTTGTTAGCCGACTAGGTCTTTTATCTGGTTTTTTACGCTTTATTATTCCTAGTCTTTTGTTGTTTGTTCAGTTTACTGGCCTTCTTGCTAGTCTTTTGTATGTTGTCTCATTGCTAGTCTTGTTGTTCTCTGCTGAACTATCTTTTGCTCTTATGTTAAAGGTTTCAGGTCCTTAAAACCTCTTTTTTAAATTAATTAGAACTATCTATTCATATTTATTATTTAGATGATTTCCATTGTGCTTGATTTCATATGTTTTTTAATCCTTAATATTCTCGAGCCCTTAATAATGTTTCCTATTTCTGTACATTTATCTATTCATATGTATTATTTAGATTATTTCCATTATGCTTGATTTCATCTATTTTCTTGTCCTTAATATTCCCGAGTCTTTAATAACGTTTCCTATTTCTGTACATTCTCTTTGTGTTGCATAGAGCTAGATAGATATTGTAATGTAATGGCTGGAAATTCTCAACCATTATTCGGATTTAAAACTCACTTCTAAAGCAAAGGGTGTTTTGAGACCCAAGATTCTGAAGGGTAAAATTATTCTTTGAAGGGTGCTAGCTCAATGGAAGAGCACCTTCTTTACAAGCAAGAGGATGGTGGTTCAATTCCATCATGCCCTAACATGAGTTAATTAATGATATTGTAGTTTATATTTAACAATATTGATTTATCTGAATAGTGAGCTATTTTTTAAAATTCATTGTTTTATATCATCTCTAGAGAGACAAAAGTGGAATTCTTTTTAATGAGATTTTTTTTATTGTCTTAATAAAGACAATAAGTGGGATTAAAGATATATTTGTCTCTATAGAGACAATATGTTTTTTTATTATAGGTATCGTCTCTATAAAGACAATACAATTGTCTCTCAAGAGACAATAATGTTGGTGTAATTATTTATTTTTATAGGATATAATTACACTTTACTTAAGTTAACTTAGGATAATGCATCTCATCATAGTTTGGATATGAGACACTTAGGGAAGTGTGCACATAGTGATGTAGCTTGTTGGAGAAATTCTACCTTTTGTGGTCTTATCTTGCTGTTACACTCCACATTCGGTGGGTTATCCACCTCTTGTGGAATATTATATTATTTCTCCTACCTACCCCTACTTTTTCTTACCTACCCTTGTTTCTCATTGAGCCATATGTCATGATTGTGTGCTCACATATCCATTTGGCCTTGCCTATATATGCAGGCCTATATTCATTGTATTGGTGAATCCAGTTGATCATTTGTATATTGATGAGAATACAGTTTGTTCTTGTCATACTATTGTCTCTCTTTTATGCTTTTCATTGTGCCCTTGATCTTGGCAAAATCTCACATAGTATCAGAGCCATTGGGGCTTCATTGATTGGTTTTGGGAGACATCTTGGAAGGCTTCTATTTTTAGATCTGAGGCACTGCACGTTTTGGAGGCATCCTATAGCATTTTCAACCTCAACATTGCGTCTGGGAGGCTGTTTTCATAAAAATCAATTATAAACTCGACCTATTTTGGCGAAAGTTGATTTTCGGGCTTGGAGGAAATTTTTTACCCATTTTAGGTAGTACGGTATGGATTTTCGGAAAATAGTTTTTATTCTGCGTAATTTTTTTTTTGGGTTTATTTAAAAAAAATTAATTTTTCACAGAATTTTTTTTTTTTTAAATGGGATTTGTTTTGGGTTTCGGGGGGGGGGGGGGGGGGGGGGTTAATTAACCCCACCCCCGACCCACTCCATACTCTGCAAATTTAACATAGCAAACTATTGATGTCAACACTGTTCACTCTAGTCTGTAACATTTATATTTTGTTGACTTATTTGTCATTGATGCCCCTTTCTATTTTGGAATTGACAATTCATTCTATTATCCATGACAACAACAAATATAAATGTTACAGATTGGAGTGAATAATAGGGGGCCATAACTATTGTGAGTTGTACGTGTTGTAGAGTTTGTCCATTGGATAAAAGCATTATTCATTGGATAAAGGCTTTATTCATTCAACTCAAGCTTAACCTTACCTCCCAACCTCTTATTCATGTCATCTCAACAAGGGTCAGGATTGAAAGGTTTATGATCCATGTGAGGGCTTTCAACCCAATCCCAGGATGACAAATGCCATCATGAGATAGCTTGAGAGGAGAGGGAAGAAGCATTAAATGGTGCACACCCTATATGCTGCCACAACCTACAGAGTCTGCATGCTGACTTGCCCCTCCGGCTCAAGTTATTTATTATAAACTTAAGAGAATTATATTTATAATGTTGTAACTATTGTACGTAGTTAAAAAAGTAACTATTGCAAAAATTTTCAGCACTTTTTTAACCCCAAGAGTATGGAGTTAAAAAAGTAACTATTGTAGAGTTTTTCCATAACTGTTGTGAGTTGTATGTGTTGTAGAGTTTGTCCATTAGATAACAGCATTATTCATTGGATAAAGGCTTTATTCATTCAACTCAAGCTTAACCTTACCTCCCAAGCTAAATTTCATGTCATCTCAACAAGGGTCAGGATTGAAAGGTTTATGATCCATGTGAGGGCTTTTAACCCAATCCCAGGATGACAAATGCCATCATGAGATAGCTTGAGAGGAGAGGGAAGAAGCATTAAACAATGCACACCCTGTATGCTGCCACAACCTCCAGAGTCCGCATGCTGACTTGCCCCTCCAGCTCTATAGACCAACACCGGCTTGTCCACTCCTCATCGGCCTGCCAGTCATTGGCCACCGATAGCTCACCTCTAGCTCGACACTTGCTGTGGTCTCCTGTCGATCACTCCAGCCCCCTATCAGTTAGTAAAGCATTTAACCTCGCACCACTTCAATCCTTCATTGTTACTTCACTGTGGTGAGGGAATAAATCTTTCTAACCTTCATCCTTTTATTTCACTGCAAAAAGCTAAGTTGACGTCAAAAACAAGTTGAATGCTCTTTGGATTAATCAAGCTCACAAAACTTATTCCCTCACCACATTGAAATAACAATGAAGGATTTAAGTGCTGACGTCAATAGTTTGCTATGTTAAATTTGACGGTCATATGATTGTCAAAATGATCGTCGCACCTCCTAGCTGACTATACAGAAATGCTGACGTGGTGCTGATTGTATGGATGATGTGGCAACCAACTGGGTAGGTGACGTGTCACTGTTTTTCCATGGGCTAGTGGCCTCCTCCCATGTGGTAGATATGGATTCGTCGGGGAGGTGATGTGTCATGGCAACAACAATTCAAAGGTCGGAGCTAACTGATAGGGGGCCGAAGCGATCGGCGGGAGACCGTAGCAAGTGTCGGGCTAGAGGTGAGCTGTCAGCGAAAGTTCATGGCCGACGGTGGTGAGCTATCGGTGGCCAATGACTGGTAGGCCGATGAGGAGTGGACAAGCCGGTGTCGATCTGTGGAGCCGGAGGGGCAAGTCAGCATGAGGACTCTGCAGGTTGTGGCAGCGTACGGGGGGTGTCATCCTGGGATTAGGTTGAAATCCCTCACATGGATCATAAACCTTTCAATCCTGACCCTTGTTGAGATGACATGAAATTTAGCTTAGGAGGTAAGGTTAAGCTTGAGTTGAATGAATAAAGCCTTTATCCAATGAATAATGCTTTTATCCAATGGACAAAATCTACAACACGTACAACTCACAATAGTCATGGACAAACTCTACAATAGTTACATTACAATAACAATACGTTCCTTCTTCAATGAGAGTCTTCAACAGCTAACAATCCACAATTTGGATTAATTTTGGTAGTAGAAAACTTCACTTGCAAAACATAACATGCATAATGCTCTCCAAGACCACCTTATATAGAGAAATACAACTGGGGAAGATTCTAGATGAAGATAGAAGAGGTGGTTGTGTAAAACACTTGCACACTTTCTCAACAACCTAATAAGCATGCAAATGACACATGTGCATCATCAAATGACTCTTCATTCAAACCTTCTAAGTTGGGCACCCAAAATTTACTATCTTTAGGTATGACAGATGCTCTTACACCTTTGATAGTTGTCATAAAAACAAGATTACAACAATAAGAGAATCAATCATAACTGACTAACAATAGGAGTTCCTCCTATAGCCTATCATTATGCAACTTGGACATCCAACTTCACCTTGAAAAGATGTCTTTGGAGACTTGTCCATTATGTCATAGAATCTATCATAAACCATCATAGATTGGTGTGTTATGAAAGCTATCATAAGTTGACATAGATGGGTGTGTCATAATTTGTCGTTAAATGACACTTGCAACCTACCTCCACAAAAGCCCAAGAACCTCTTAGTGGGTTGCCTACCTATTTAATCAAGATTGGTTTTATAAGGACAAGTGAAAACAACAATATGTACATGAAGAATGATGAAAATGGAATACTGATCTCAACCATATTTGTTGATGATATTATCTTTTGTGGAAATGACTCTTTATGCAAGAACTTTGGAAATGAAATGAGCAAAGAATTTGAGATGTCATTAATTGGTGAGATAAAGTATTTTATAGGTCTACAGCTATTGCAAATGAAAGATGAGATTTTCATTACTCAATCCAAGTACATAAAGAAAATCTTGAAGAAATTTGGAATGGAGGATTCAAAACCAGTAAGTACTCCTATGACTACCAATTGTAAACTATCAAAGAATGATGAATCTACATCTGTTGATGAGACACTTTACTGATCTATGATTGGAAAGTTGCAATATGTTGTTCATAGAAGGCCAGACATAGCACATGCAGTAGGTATAGTTACAAGATTTTCTGCAGATCCCAAGGAAACACACATGACAGCAATCAAGATAATTTTTAGATACTTGAAAGGTACTGAGGATTATGGCTTAGTATATCAGAAAGGAAATGACTTTGATTTAAAAATTTATACTGATGCTGATTGGGCAGTCAACATAGATGACAGGAAAAGCACAAGTGGTGGAGCTTTCCTTTTAGGAGAAAGACTAGTGAGTTGGCTTAGCAAGAAACAAGGACGTATTTCACAGTCAATAGCAGAAGCTGAATATGTTGCTGCAACATTAAATTGTACCAATATAGCATGGATCAAACAACTGTTGGAAGGCATAAATGAGAAAGTTACCAAGCCAGTAACTATATTCTGTTATAATACTAGTGCCATTAACATTTCAAAGAATCCTGTTATGCACTCTAAGACAAAGCACATCTCTATCAAATATCATTATCTTACAGAAGAAGCTTAAGAGAAGAAAGTGGTGTTGGAGTATGTTAGTTCAAAGGAACAAATAGCAGATATTTTCACCAAGCCACTGCCAAGGGACACTTTTGAGTATCTCAGAAGTAAGTTAGGGGTCCTACCCCTATCTTCTACTCATTGACCGAGTTTGGTGAAAGCATCAATTCGATGACTCTAAAGAATATCTTTTAGGAGTTGATGCTGATTTACACACTTTAGGATGTTTTCTAAAGGTGTACAGGAAACAAAAATAGGGAACAGGAATTGAAGATAAAATGCTCTAACCAAGACTGAGTTGATACCGAACAACAAAGGAATTACTTCACACAGGAAGAAATTATGTATTAATTTTCTTTTGGCATTGTTGTCAAAGGGGGAGGAGACTAATGTATGGGGGAGAATACTAATGATAGGGGGAGAGCATTTCAACAATCTGAGTAATCACAATCATAGCAATCTGAATTCAAATCTTTTAGGTCAAATCAATTGGTTTTTCCATCAATGCCAAAGGGGGAGATTGTTGGCATTTCAATTAGGATATTGAGAAGGTTGTTGATAATTATGGATATAACTGATTTAGGATGTTTATTGTCTTCACAATATTATTTTGTCATTGATGTCAAGAAATTGATTTTCTGATTTAGTAGGATGTTGCCATATCTTAAGAAGTATGTTTTGAAGAGAATTAAGATGTCGGTAAAAGACACAGAAAGAATGTGATGAATAAGGGGAGGAATAAGTTATTCAATGGGCAACTATTATCGAGTTAGAAAATGATGAGATCATGTTGTTTAGATTGTTTTGATATCCTACATATGCTATTGTTTGTAAGGTTAATACTATACCATGTTACCGAGCAAGGAACCTAGTCGGTAAACCCTAAGGAACCTAGTTAGTAAACCCTAAGGTTATCGCTATCGGTTAATGAAGGCAGAATGTCTACCAAGTGAAGTTTAGTATTTACCGAGTTGCAACCGAGTAATAACAGAATGCATTGGATGTATACATGCATTATTTAATGATCGAAGCTGATGAGCTGGATATGATTAAATGATTGATACAATGTGTATGAAGTTTGTTAAGGATCTATGGCAATGGAAGATCAGCAGGAAGATCTATAGCTCGGATTGAACTGTAATACCCTAGCACAAGTTCCAAGAAATGTATGCAAGTTCCAAGGTGAGGTAAAACATTTTTAGATCGAAGGATACATTGAACCTGGTCAAGATTAAAGATCTGATGGCTATGATTGATCATGGGAAATGTGATCAAAGAGATTAAGTGGTTAGCAAATTGTTTATAAATAAGGAACTATTGATAAACAATGTATGCGGGCAAGTGTAAGCATAGGGATGCTACATAGTGATTACCGAGCATAGAAGCTTCAAGACCTATTTGAATAATAAAGTAAGGAGCCCAGTAGAGGGACAAGATAAGTCCTATGACTAGATTATATTGAGCAAATAAGAATCTGCTTAGCATTTTAGATGCAAAGTTGCAGACATACTCATTACTGTTGTTTATTTGTAAGTGACAGAAAATCTCTTAACCGAGTGGACTTAACAGTCTTATTTGTAAATCCTCTAGCAAGGTGACATTTTGATTGAGTGTTTGAAATCCTTTAACAAGGTCACTTCTAACAAGGTGAAGATCCTAATAGATCTAAGGGAAATCCCTTAACCGGGTCACATCTAGCAATGTGTTTGTAATATTTAACAAGATTTTCTTTTAACCAAGCATACTCTAGAAGAGTATATTTCTTAGTGGGTCTGAAATCCCATAGTAGTTTTTCCCTATTTGGGTTTCCACATTAAATGTGGTGTTGAATGTGTTGTGATGTTATCTGTTTATGAGTTTGCATGTTTTACAATTTGGGTTACATATATCTGTTAAAGCTATCGAGGTTGAATTTGTTGATTTCATGGAAGTTTAATTTTGTATGATTCATGCCCCCCCTCTCATCTTGTTAGCTTGGCATCTGTACTTAACAATTAGTATCAAAACTATCATGTTGGGCAGAATCACGTATTTGATTATTAGAAAAGTCAAAGAATATTGCATAAACTAGTTAAAACGTGTCTATGTTTTGAAAAGGCGTTTGCATAGCATATTACTGTGTTTGAGTTGCCTAAACCCGTGTCTGTGAAAACAACAATTATCAACTGTAAAACATATACCAAGAAATGTTCCTTCTTCACTTTTCTGATCAAACTTACCATTTCTATCATCTTTGTGAACATAGCATCTACTTCCAAAGATTTTAAAATAACTTACATTAGGTTTCTTGTCATACCAGATTTCATATGGTGTCTTGAAGGTTCCTTTCTTCAGTTGTACTCGGTTCAGGGTATGAACTATAGTGCTTATTGCTTCTCTCCAAAATTTTTGAGGTACCTTCTTTTCTATCATCAAGGTTCTTGCACAATCCACAATTGATCTGTTTCTTCTCTCAACAATTCCATTTTGTTGTGGAGTTCTCGGTGCAGAGACTTGTCTTTTTATACCATGATCATTGCAGAATAAGTTGAACTCATCAGAGGTGAACTCTCCTCCTCTATTAGATCTAAGACATTTCAATTGTCTTCCTGTTTCATTTTCAAATCTTTCCTTGTACCATTTAAACATTTGAAAAGCTTCTGATTTTTCTTTTAAAAATATTACTGACATCATCCTTGAGTAATCATCCACAAATAATATGAAGTACTTATCACCATAATAACTCTGAACTTTCATAGGACCACAAAGATCAGTGTACACAAGATCTAAAATTCCCTTAGAAGTGTAGGACTTACTTGTAAAGCTTGATCTTGTCATCTTACCCATCTGGCATCCTCAGCATATAGCATTCTCAGGTTTCTCAAGACTCAGTAGACCTCTTACTCAATGCTTCTTACTTATTTTGATCAGATTATCAAAATTTACATGACAAAACCTTTTATGCAATAACCAGGTATCATCTATCTTTGCATATAGACACTTATTCCAAGTTGAGTCAAGGTGAAATGTTTTACCTTTTGTTTGTGTCCCAGTAGCTGCTAACTTCCCATGCTTGTCATGAACTTTGACAATTCCTTTCTGAAACTCTATTCGATATCTTGTATTGTTTAGCTGTGCTACACTCAACAAATTGTATTTCAAACCTTCAACCCAATAAACATCATTACATTTAGCATTGTCAAGAAGTGTGATAGATCCTTTACCTCTCACTGGACATGGTGCATCATTACCAAATCTTACATAACCTCCATCATAATCTTCTAACATAACAAACTTGAACCACTGGTCTGCTTGTAGAGTTTGTCCATTAGATAAAAGCATTATTCATTGGATAAAGGCTTTATTCATTCAACTCAAGCTTAACCTTACCTCCCAAGCTAACTTTCATGTCATCTCAACAAGGGTCAGGATTGAAAGGTTTATGATCCATGTGAGGGCTTTCAACCCAATCCCAGGATGAAAAATGCCATCATGAGATAGCTTGAGAGGAGAGGGAAGAAGCATTAAATGGTGCACACCCCATACGCTACCACAACCTGTAGAGTCCGCATGCTAACTTGCCCCTCTGGCTCCACAGACCGACACCAACTTGTCCACTCCTCATCGTCCTGCTAGTCATTGGCCACCGATAGCTCATCGCCGTCGGCCATGAACTTCTGCTAACAGCTCACCTCTAGCTCGACACTTTCTGTGGTCTCCCGCCGACCGCTCTGGCCCCCTATCAGTCAGCTCTGACCTTTGAATCACTATTGCCATGACACATCACCTCCTCGACAAATCCATATTTGCCACGTGGGAGGAGGCCACTAGCCCTTGGAAAAATAGTGACATGTCACCTGCCCAGTTGGTTGTCACGTCATCCATATAGTCAGCGCCATGTCAGTATTTTCGTATAGTCAGTTAGGAGGTGCGACGATCATTTTGACGATCATACGACTGTCAAATTTAACATAGTGAACTATTGACGTCAACACTTTTTTGAAAATTTTAGATCCCTCTCCATTGAGCAGTTTGATTTTTTGGGTCAACTTTGGAGGCTCCTAACTTGCTCAATTTTGCTCCTTTTTGGGTGTATTTTTTTTTTGATTTAGGGTAATTTTTCGTGCTCTCCGTAGTGGTGTGGTTATTTTCTGATTTTAGTGCACAGGGTTTTTAGAATTTTCAGATTCTCTCAGGAGTACTTGTTCAATCCTCAATTTCGCAACTTCAAAGGCTTCCTTTGGGCTCATACGACCTCCTTTTCAGGTGCCATTTTTTTTATAGTGCATAGTTTTTCATCTACTTTAATAATCTGTGATTATTTTTCAGAGATTTTGAGTGGATATTGTGCTTTCAGATATTGGTCCTTTTTGGTCTACTTGGTACTTGTAATTTTATTGGATCTTAGTTTACATTTCTAGAATTTTCAGTTTGAGTTTCCTTTGGCCTCTTTGAGGTAGTTGTAAAGTTGAAATCAGAAGCCCACTTTGCCATTTTTTGCTAGTGGCCCATTGTACACGCACTAAGTATAAAGTGCCAAATCATCATTTTAGGGGGGGTGGTTCTTTGATTGAGTGAATTTGGGAGGGTGTCTTGTGTGATTGTGCCTCTCTTTCCTTGTTCTCTTTCATTTTTGTGTCTATGAGTCCTCATAAATTTCCACCTTTAACTCCACATAATTATGCATTTTGGAAAATTAAAGCATGAGGCAAACTAATGGAAAAAGGGCTCACACATTACATAGATGGAACAATAATAACAACACTAGATCCTAATGCTCAGTTAGAATGGCTCACTAAGAATTGTATGGCTCTTGGAACTTTGCGTAAGTATGTATCGGATGACCTCATTTTTCACATTGAGAAGTGTTCTACAATCAAAGAGGTTTGGGATATCTTTCAGAAATTGTATAGTCAAATTGATGAAATCAGAAGATGAAATCAGAAGCTACAAGATTGACAATGAGATCACCAAATTGGATCCCAAGAGTTTTGATACAATCCAAGATTATACCACCAAATAAAATAAGCTAAGAGAAAAGCTTAAGGATTTGGAATTGACAAAAAAGATGCTCAGTTGATATTCAACTTGTTGGACAAGATTTCACCTAAATATGTAGCATTTGTTTCTAGCTTCCAAACTCATCGTTTGATAGTGGGGAGTTCCTACACTATGCCTTCATTTGATGCTTTCATAGAAATGTTGATGTTGGAACAATCTAAGTTGTTGAACATAGGGATTCTCAATTCTTCAAAGTCTAAGGCTTTGGTGGCAAATAAAGGGAGTCAAGGGAGCCAAGGGAAAGATTATAACAAGAAGAAGAAGCAATCTAAGTCAAAGCCACAATAGGAAAAAGGACAATCATCCTCTCCATCACAAGGCGATTCTTCATCATCTTCCAAGAATGGGACTCCACCTAAGAAGGATAAAAAAACTTGTGCTTATTGCAATAAGTATGGTCATGATGAGCATCAATGCCACACCAAGAAAGTTGATGAGTTGACAAATCTCCTTAAGAAGAACAACATCAATTTTTCATCCACCTACAACAAGAAGGACTCATCTCCTTCCACTTCCTCACATTCTAAGGGAAAAGGGAAATCATTTGTGGCTAAAAGAGGTTCTTCATAGCAGTGGATACTTGACTCAGGTTCCTCTTATCACATGGGTTCTATAAAGGAGCAATTTCCTTCATTGGATCCATCAAAGGTACCTCACATTTACATAGGTGATGATACATAAGTTGAGGTTAAAGGGAAAGGTTCGGTTGACATGGATGATGGAACATTTGAGAATGTTCTTTATGTTCCTAACTTGTCTACCAATCTTCTCTCTATCTACCAAATCACTCACTATGGGAATGGGAAAAAGGTTGAGTTTACACCTGATTCAGTTGTGGTAAAGGAACTTGATAATGATACCTTGGTAGTAGTGGGACAAGTCAATGACAACTCAAGGCTTTATTCATTCTCCCACTTTGTGCCAAGTTCTCCTTCTAGGGCCTTGCTTAATCATTCAAATTCATAAAGTAAGCTATGACATGAGCGGTTTGGTCACCTCAACTACCACTATCTTCAACAACTTAGCACTAAAGACATGGTCACAGGTCTACCTCGAATCAGTTTTTTAGAGGGTGTATGTTCAGGATGTTCCATGGGCAAGCATCCCGAGGATAAGTTTGATAAGGGGAAAGCTTGGAGAGCTTTGGGAGTTCTTCAACTTGTTGATAGCGATGTAGCGGGTCCATTTCCATCACCTTTATTTAGTAGGGCCCGCTATGTCCTCACCTTCATTGATGACTACTCCCACTTCTCTTGGGTCTATTTTCTTGTTCATAAGAGTGAAGTGTTTGACAAATTTCTAGATTTCAAGGCTCATGTGGAGAAGCAATCAAGATAAGTGGTCAAGATTCTTCGCACGGATAATGGAAGGGAATATGTGAACAAAAGACTTGAGGATTTTTGTAAATTTGAGGGGATTGATCTTCAGCATTCAGTTGCCTAAACTCCACAATAGAATGGAGCTGCAGAACGTAAGAATAGAACTCTCAAGGAAATGGCTAGCTGTATGATACATGCATGTTCTCTTTATTCCACCTTTTGGGAAGAGGCTATCAGTTGTGCCACAAACATCCAAAATTGGGTTCCTCACAAAGATTTGACAAGTATTACTCCTTTTGAGGCTTGGGATGGAAGGAAACCATTTGTGAGACATTTCAGAGTCTTTGGGTGTCCAACATGGGCTCGCATTCCTCTACAGAAATGCAAGGCATTGGAACCTTAAAGTCGGCCTTGTATTTTTGTTGGATATCCCGAGGGTGTTAAGGCATATTGATTGATGGATTCTGAGACACATGAGGTGTTTATTGAGAGGAGTGTTCATTTTGTGGAAAGATCTCCTAGCTTATCCTCTCTTCCTCCTCTACCTTCTTCCATTGTGGATAGTGATGAGAGTGATTCAGATGGTGAGACTCCAACTCTGAATCACAGGGTTACACCTTCAGAGGGTCCACTTGTAGTTGAGGAGCCTCATTCTCCACCTCCACCTAGACCTTGTTGGGATTGACAAACACTTGAGTCAATAGGTTCTCTTATTGGGGATCCTTTAGATACACAAAGGACTCGATCACAACATCAGGACTTTCCAAATATATACATTTCTACCACTTCCGATCCACAAACATTTTAGGAAGCATTAGGGGTTCCCAAGTGGGACCATGCTATGGAGGAAGAGTATAGTTCCTTGATGAGGAAAAACACATGGGAGTTAGTCCCTCTCCCTAAGGGGAGAAAGATGGTTCGATGTAAGTGGATCTATCGGACCAAGTTTGTAGTGGATGGTAGTGTGGATAAGTATAAGGCTCGACTTGTTGTGAAAGGTTTCTCTCAGGTTCTAGGTGTTGACTATACTGAGACCTTTGCGCTCGTAGCCAAGATGAACTCCACTCACTTACCACTTTCTATTGTTGCAACTCATGGTTGGGTTGTACATTAGATGGATGTGAAGAGTGCTTTTCTTCATGGGAATCTTGATGAGGAGATATATATGGAGAAGCCACAAGGTTTCATCTAGGACTCTTCATTGGTTTGTAGACTAAGGAAATATCTCTATGGCCTTAAGCAGACCCCCATGGCTTGGTACGCCAAGATGGATTCCTTTCTTCTCTCAGCAGGGTTCACCTGGTGTCATTTTGATCCGAATGTCTACCTTTTGTGACAGGGTGATTCACACTTGATACTTGTGCTCTATGTTGATGATTTGATCATTACAGGGAGTACCTCATCCATCATTAGCAGTGTCAAATTTTCTTTGCATGACATATTTGCTATGACTGACTTGCGTCTTTTGCACTACTTTCTCGGGATAGAGATTTCAAAGTCATCTTCCAAGATTACTCTTTCGCAGCCCAAGTATGCTCTTGATCTACTTGCACACTTTCATATGGCTGATTGTAAGCCTACATTGACTCCCTTTCTTTCAGAAGTCAAGCTTGAGGCTAAGTGCTCTTCTCCACCAGTTGATGCCACATTGTATCATCAGCTTGTGGGTAGTCTCATCTACTTGACTCACACACACTTTGACATTTCATTTACAGTTAGCATGGTTTCCTGCTTCATGTAGGTACCACATGAGCTTCATTGGAAAGCCACCAAACTCATCCTACACTACATCCAAGGTGCACTTCATTATGGGATTCACTATGCAGTAGGAACAAGACTTCACTTGGTTGGATACACAAACTTCAATTGGGTTGGTGATCTTGATGATCGTAAGTCTACTTCTGGTTACAATATCCACCTTGGTTTGGGCCCCATTTGATGGCAGAGCAAGAAGCAGGATGCTATTGCTCTCTCATTGACTGAGGTTGAGTATCATGGGGCTATTAATGCAGTGATTGAGACTATTTGGCTTTAGCATATTCTCACAGAGTTTCGGTTCTCCACTCCATGATTGACAGTTCTACATTGTGACAATCAGAGTTCTATTGCAATATCGAAGAACCCAGTTCAGCATCAGTAGACCAAACACATCGAGATTCATATGCACTAAATTTGAGAGCTGATTCAGGAGTAGGTCATTGATGAATACTAAGAGGGGGGGTGAATTAGTATTCCAAAAAATACTGTACTTAAACACTTAAACAGTCTAGCAGTAAACCGATAAAATATTTTCACAAACAAACCGATTAACACACATGCAAACCAAATAGAAAATAAGGCATTCACCCATAGAAGCACAATCACCATAACATAGGAGATTTTGATGTGGAAACCCAAATGGGAAAAACCACAGTGAGATGAAACTCACAAGTAACTATCTGCAGAATAGTAACCAGACCGGTTAAGGTCATACAATGTTATTTACCAGAACAGATCCTGTTAGGAATCTCAATCTCTGTTAGGAGATAAGTCTGATTAAAGACTACCTTGTGAGAGGATTTCAGATCCACAGATGTGAATCACCTTGTTAGAGGATTTACAAAGGATTTTCTAGGCCTGCCCGGTTAAGGGTTTCTGACTTGTCAAAGATATAAGAAATCAACAAGTGAATGATCTAGCAAATGGCATAGTCTACTTGATTAGATCCATGGTAGCTCATTGCTAATGCATTTCAACATTACTTCAATCTTCAGTAAATCCACACTCTGTTACAACACACATGCTTGATCTTCTTAGTTAAGATCACACATACAAGAACTTCGTCAACCACCAAAGAACCTAACAGTTACACACATACAAAACCCTAGACATGATGTCCTTAAAAGGAATCTGATTTCATGTCAGTCCAATAGGATTGCATTGCAAGCTCCTAGGTTCACTGTATCTAGACACATTTGGTAACACGACACAAAATCACCGTCAAAGTGTCGGTGGATGGTAACTCATCACAAAAGATACTGGTTGGTAACTCATCACAAAAGATACTGGTTGGTAACTCATCACAGAGTATTACCGGTTTATACAGCTTTACCGATTACCGATTGGTAACTTAGATTAATACCGGTTCAATTATAAAATAGATTACTGGTAAAAAATGAAGACTAGGAAAATAATAATTGCTGCTTCTAGCTCCTTTGCTCCGCTCTACTTGAGATCCACAAACCGCTTGAGCTCTTCATGTCGCTTGGGTCTTTATATCGCTTGAGATCGGTAAACACTTTCTGTATAACATCAATAGTCTAAGGACTACAACATAATACTGGTTTGGAATAAATACCAGTTGAGCATAATTCATACATTCAAAAAGTGATCTCATAGCAAGTGTGTGTCCATCAATGACAATCGCAACATAATCATAAAAAATGGCAACAATCATTGATTTACAGTATTGTCCTACAATGGAGTAGGTTGTAGACATATTCACCAAACCCTTCACTAAGAGTAAGTTCCAGTAGTTGCGAGCTCTCTTAGGGTTGTGAGATGTTTCATTAGGGGGGGGGGTCAACTGACTTCTCCTTCCTCTCTTATGGGGGAGACTTTTTCATCTTTTAGGTTTTGTCCTTCTTCTTTGAGAGTCTCTTTTGGTCATTTATCTCTCTTTTGGGGAGGAGTTTTTTCCCACTGGGTTTTCTCCCTTTCTCTATTTATGAGAGATTGAATTGCATAGGCTTGCTTGCATTTGCATATTGTACATGGGTACCTACCATGGCCTAGTAACTGGGACCCATCTTTCATCGTTGACTTGAGTCTTCATTCCCCTAAGTTTCACTTAAGCGGGGGTGTTGGTGTAATTATTTAATCTTATAGGATATAATTACACTTTACTTAAGTTAGATTAGGATAATGCATCTCATCTTAGTTTGGATATGAGACACTTAGGGAAGTGTGCACATAGGGATGTATCTTGTAGGAGAAATTCCACCTTTTGTGGTCTTATCTTGTTGTTACACTCCACATTCGGTGGGTCATCTACCTCTTGTGGAATATTATATTATTTCTCCTACCTACCCCTACTTTTTCTTACCTACCCTTGTTTCTCATTGAGCTACATGTCATGATTGTGTGCTCACATATCCATTTGGCCTTGCCTATATATGTAGGCCTATATTCATTTTATTGGTGAATCCAGTTGATCATTTGTATATTGATGAGAATACAATTTGTTCTTGTCATACTATTGTCTCTCTTTTATGATTTTCATTGTGCCCTTGATCTTGGCAAAATCTCACAAGTAACATTGTTGTTATTTATGACTAAATCGATGACCAAATCGATGACCAAATCAATGACCAAATTGATCAATCAAAACAGCTAGTGGTCATGTGACCGGATTGATTTATGACTGGCAATAAACTACCAATGGTCACATAATCAAATTTAGTCATTTATCTACAATTTTTGGTAGTTTTTCTAGTCATAAATTGTTGTTTTTGTACTAGTGGATGCCATGGGAAGATATAAGCATGGATTTTGTTCTTGGTTTACCAAGGACACTGAGAGGGAATGATTCTGGTTTTGTGGTAGTTGACATGTTTTCAAAGATGGCACATTTTATCCCATGCCAGAAGACTCATGATGTTGTCCACATTGCTGATTTGTTCTTCAGGGAGGTGGTACAACTACATGGTTTGCCAAAAATTATCATTTCAAACCATGATACCAAATTTGTTGGATACTTTTGGAGAGCATTGTGGAAGAAGTTGAAGATATACTTGAAGTTCAGTTCTACACACCATCCGTAGACCGATGGGCAGACTAAAGTAGTGAACAGGAGTCTGGGTAACCTACTGAGATGCTTGGTAGGAGACAAACCCAAGGGATGAGATATGATCTTACCATAGGAAAAGTTTTCTTACAACAATTCTATGAATAGGAGCATTGGTAGATCACCATTTTAGATTGTGTATGGAAGCAGTCCAACGATCGGTCCAAAATTGAGGAAGATGGAACAAGGGATGCATACAAGTGCCAAAGTTGAAGACTTTTCCAAACACATCAAGAATATAAATAAGGAAGTGAAGAAGAACATCAACGAGATGAATTTGCAGTATAAGATGAAGGAAAATTAAAAAAAGGAGGCATAAGGAGTTCTGGGTTGGTGATGAGTTGATGGTCCATTTGAGGAAGGAAAGGTTTCCAATGGGGACATACAACAAGCTGAAGATGAAGAAGTTTGGTCCCTATAAAATTTTGAAGAAGCATGAATCTAGAAACACAAATGAGGTAGAGTTTCTAGAAGGAATTAACATTTCCCCTATGCTCAACATTTCAGACTTAACAAAATATCATGAAGATGGCACAAAGGAGGAGGCAACAGTAGAACAATACAAAATTCTTGTACCTACTTCAGAGGAGGAGATCAAAGCAATCTTAGATAGCTGTGTGGGGAGAAGTACCAAGAATAGGTAGTATGAAAAGTATCTGGTGAAATGGAGGGAAAGACCTATTGAAGATTCTTCATGGTTGTCCAAGGCAGAGGTTGACCATTTGGGTTTTCCTCAATCAACTGAGAGGTGATGAGGTCACTTCTCACACTACCCCAGGTGTCTAATGCAGGAGCATCTGGTGGTGTAAGGGAAATACTACATCACCCAAACATATTTATTTTTGTTTAGTTTTCTTTTAATATTTTTGTAGTTCTGGATACCCTTTTGGACGAATAAGAGATTCGAACTCTCAGAATTGACAAGCTGTTTTTTCTAGACTACCAAAAATAGCAAGTTTTTATTTAAAGGAAAATGAAGCCCAAAATTTGTGAGAAGCTAAAGGAGGAAAAAATAAGAACTTCATGAAAGAATCAAATTAAAATCATTAATGGTTTGAAAGTTATTCAAGTCTCAGTTTCTCAAAAAACCAATTTTTTTTCTTCCAAGTCAGATTTGAGGCATTAAATGATGTCATACGGGCTCAAAAATGGTGAGAATCAGAAAAGACATTCATCGCATATTCTACACTCAAAGATATTTTTGACGCTTCAAACGGTTCATAAATCTGATTCCCGGATCAAAAGTTATGGCTATTGAGAGTTGGACAATTTTTTGGAAAGTTTCAATTTTTGAATCTGGCTGTATTTTCATATTTCCAATTTTATGTTTTGGCATTTGTCCACCAATTGGTAATTTCAGCTCCAAAATGGTGGAAGACTATTTAAGACTCATTTGAGGAAACTTGTAATAGTTTTTGGAGTTGATTTTTTGGGAGTTAGTTTCTGGGTTGGAAATTGTTTTGTAAGGGTTTTTCAGAAAACTCTGTAAGCTTTTAAGTGTTGCATCCTGTGAGGATTTATTCCTCTAGATTGTAATTGCATGTATTGTAGATAATTTGATTTTAGATAATAATAACATAATCTTCTGTGTTTTATTGCAATTTGTTGTGTTTTTTTGTTTCTTGGGTTCTGCCTTCATCAAAAGTTGAAAGAAGAACTGGCAAGGAAAGAACAACAACTTAATAGCCAGGAACCACCAGTTCTTCCTCAAGGAGCTTCAACTTCTTTCGCTATTCCCTGGAAAATCTCTCTGATCATTAAAAAATACCAACAAGAAAATTCCGAGTTGTTAAAACAACTTGAAGAAGTAAAGGATCAGAAGAATAGGGAAATTCAACAAGTAGAGCAAGTTGCAAAACTTTCATCTATTTTACTGGAAATGAGAAAACCCTCTGGGTTATATTCTTTGTTTCTCTATGAAAGATTCCTCCAATGGAAACTTAATCAGTTGGTTTTGGACATGAAAGTGGAGTATGAAGATGATGATGATTTTGTTGAGGACTTCTATAGAAGCCATCCAAATATTTAAGGAAGGAAAGGTTATCAATCATTTCTAAATATTTATGCTAGTGAAGTAAAAGCAAGGGCATTTGTGTCTCTATTGCAAAATCGGGTAGAATGGAAAGACAAGTTGAATCAGTAAAAAGAGCAATAGAATAGACTAGGACTCCTGATTATGGATGAAACACCAAAATCCTCACCCTTCAAATCAAAATTCATTTCCATTACATAGCTTGAACCAAGTACAACCCACCTATAGAAGGAATTTAACTATCAGTATAAGAGCATTCAGGGATTTTCATAACCAATTACCCTACAGTGCATTGTAGGCAGCTTTGTGACCTAAATAATAACCCTTTCACAACCCATGTTTCTGGTAAAAGGGAATACATAGGGAAATATAAAAACCCGAAGACCAAAAAAGAAAAAATACCCAGTTTATTTCTTTGTGGAGGAAGTTATTTCTAATGATGAGATGATTTTGGTTAAAGTTTTAGAGGGAAGTGAGATGGAAGCTATTAATCACATGGTGAGCACCCATCTAAGGTGATCTAATATGGTGAGCACCAATGAAAAGCAGATTAAGGATGTTGAGGAAGATCTTGAAGATGATGAAGAGGTATAGGATACTAAGGATGTTGAGGAGGACTTCATCAATGATGGTGATAGCCTCTTTCCAAAAATGAATGAGTTAGACTTGAAGAGTATAAATATTGCCTCAATTACTCAATTTGCTCAACCTACACATAAAAATTGCTTTAAATCTAAACAGACAACTAAGAAGATTGCTAACCTTAGAGATAAAGTTTAGAATCTTGTAGCTAATATGGCCACTCTCTCCAAATTTAATTCAAAATTTATGCACAGGTCTATGACCACACTTTGTCTAGTGTTGGAGAAGGAACATGGTAATTACAGGGGTGTTGGAATCAGGGATCACTGAGAGGGGGGTGAATCAGTGATCTACCGGTCAGCAGATTTTCAAACTTAACTTTGAACCACTTAAAGCATACACATGAAACTGTAATGCATAAACTTAAAAAAATCAACCACAAAAGCATAACACCAGATTTTTATGTGGAAACGCAAATGAGAAAAACCATGGTAGGATTTGAACCCACAATATTATTCCACTATGGCTAGTAGCAAAACAATATTAAAATATGGGAATGAACAAACATTTGGGCACACTGCCTAGAGTTCACTACTCAATTACAATAACCCAGAAGGCTACAACCCTCAGGGAAGGCTCACTTCCTTACAAATTAGTTACAATGATGAATTATAATGAATGAACTTTGAAATAGCATGTACAATGCTTGGATGAGTTGCAGTGCTAAATATACTGACTGGATCACTTCTGTCGATCTGCTCTATTCTGCCTTGTTCACGGTCTCAGTCAGCTACCAGATAAATAATGTGCATGTTAAAATGTGCTACAAAGGATTATTGATCACCACTCGCTTGCATACAATCGCATCATACACCAAAAAGATCATCCACACCAAACTTATATACCGACAATCGCAAAATAGGTCATTTACCATGTCGGCTGTTAGTGTAATGTGTAGTCACATGTCGGCTTGAATGGATCACCAAAGATAAATACGGATCACCAAAACAATAATAAAATGATGTTACTATGTCGGCCCAATCTTCCCAAACATGATACAATGCACCACAATCACCAGAAAGCTTCCAGACCAAAAATTCTTTGTTCACCCTAGAATATCAGTTGAAAAGCTACCAGTTAACACTCTATGAAGAGTTTCCATCAATGACAACCCTTAACCAATAATCAGTTACCAGAAACTACCAGAAACCACTGGATGAGTGTCAATTGCCAACAATCTCCCCCTTTGGCATTGATGGCAACACTTGTGAAAAAATGACTAAGTGTTGGGCACTATTCATCGGATCAAAAGAATCAAAATAATTTCTAAGGCTCCCCCTTATAAAAAGGATTCCATTCTCCTATACTGTACATTTTTACTATTTCTCTTTCCCTTTGACAACAATGCCAAAGATGGGGTGCTATCCAAAACTTATATATAGAGATATTTTCCAGAGAATTTACAAATACTTGAAGATGTTAGCATAAATTGTCTTCAAGATCCTAGGTGAGTATCCCACCCACTCTTCAAGATATCCAAAACTCTAATAAATACACTAAATACAGTGGCATGAATCTCTACTTCCTTCAGATCAGATAACATAGGTCATACCTTTTGTCTTCTTTCAACATCAAATAGGCTAAGTATATAGCAGTACCAGAGATAGAATTGTGTTTTCTAGACTGGTAAACTTTGTATTCGACCATCATAGATAAAAATTTCACATCACGCTCCAAAATGTCATTTATGGTCATTGCTCTGTTGTCAAATTTGGAACCAGTAGTGGCTATCACTGATAACTCAATGATGAACAGATAGTACCAAACTGGTACTGAGAGGGGGGGGTGAATCAGTACAGACAAAAACACAATCCTAAACTAGTTTGTCTGCAGACACTGTTCTTTGACAGACAAACAGTAACACCGGTCTTAAACAGAGTACAACCAACAAAACCTAGAATAACTGAGACAAGCGTAAGCCAGTTGACACTTATCTTTTCATACAATCTAATACTTCATTTCCATTTCACCCTAGTGCATGCACAGGTAATCTATCGTCAAAGATATATACACAGTTAGATCAACATGATTTACCTTCAGACACATATCACTTAAACCATCACATGAATAACAACGCACATGATACAAAGATTTTTCACGTGGAAACCCAACTGGGAAAAACCACGGTGGGGATGAATACCCACAAGCTATTTTTGAACTCTTTAGAAGTCTTCTCTGTTAGGAGCCTTGTCTGGTTAAAGACTGATACAATAGGTTCTGTTAGGAACCGATCTTGTTAGGGATCACCAGGTTAAGGGATGTCTAGAATACCTAGTTAAGGGTTAAACCCTGTTAAAGGTTACCTTGTTAGAGGATTTCAAGAACTCAATGGTTTCGAGTCACCTTGTTAAAGGATTTACAACAAGCCAATTAAAACTACCCTGTTAAGGGATTTCTCAACTGTTGAGGTGGTTAGAGATCAACAGGTATTACAATGATCTAGTAACAACACTCAATGCCAATGCAGATCCGCTTTAGCTCCTCTTCACCTTCTGCACTTACATTATGCAGGTATCACTTCTCTCCTCTAGTCTAGCAAGAATCACGTATCACTTCTCTTGGATACACACACACAACTTTTGCCAACAACTTTAGAAAGAAACACAACATCGACCTTATAGGAAACAGACAGGTTGGTAGCATAAACCTTAAACCCTAAACCTGTTAGGTTAAGCAGTTCAAATGGTTCAATCTTGATCATTGAGCACATTGCATTAAATGCAATAGTCTTGAACCAATCTCAAGATGTTCTCCATCATTTGTTTTCCACTGATTTCATGGCGGCTGATAACCCATCACGTGTTATCACTATTTACAGGCTTTGCACATTCTCGAGGTAGATAGGAACAATCTCCTTCATGCAAGATCCTTCACGTGCACAAGGCTGACGTGGCAACATGATTTGTTCTTCGTTACAATGATAAATCATCACACAAAGTCACCGGTTGAGTCATACAGGCTTGAAGCACTTCAACCGGAAACCCTGAAGTTGAGACTACCAACCAGTTCCCATAACCACATGCTTGTTCACCGGGAACAAACATACCACTTCACTTTGGTACATATACTAGTTCACAATGTTATACCGATTCTCACATATTCAACATTTTGACATCAATGACAACATACTATGTCATCATGTCCTCATCCTGGTTCACATAATACCAACAATCTCCCCCTTTGGCATTGATGGCAATATACAAAGATATCTCTCCACTTCACATCTTCTCCCCCAATTTCTGTAGATATCTTCTCCACTTTACTTCTTCTCCCCCTTTGACAACAAAGCCAAAGTGGAGGCACAAGCTTCCTTATTCCATTATGTTGCTCCCCTTGAGGAGTAGCATCCTTCAACACATCAATCCTGAAGAAAAATTTGACTATGCAATACTTGACTGATGTGGAGCATATACCTTTAGTTTACCTCCTGAAGGGGTAGAACCCCTAATTCACCTCTTAGGTACATAAATGTAGCCTTTGGGAGAGGCTTGGTGAATATGTCTGCTAACTTCTCCTTACTGGAAACATGTTCTAGTGCAATCTCTTTGTTCTGAACCTTTTCCCTCAAGAAATAATACTTAAGCTCAAAGTGCTTGGTTCTTGAATGTAAAACCGGATTCTTGGAGATGTTAATTGCACTAGTATTGTCATAAAATATACTTACCAGTTCAGATACAGGAACTTTGAAGCCATTTAATACATGCTTCATCCAAATTGTCTGAGTGCAATTCATGAAAGCTGCAACATACTCTGCTTCCACTGTAGACTAAGAGATACAACTCTACTTTTTACTCATCCATGAGACCAGTCTACCATCAAGAAAGAATGCACCACCGGTTGTGCTCTTTCGGTCATCTACATTACCAGCCCAATCAGCATCTATGAACACTCTCAGGTTAAAATCATTATTGTATGGATACCATAACCCATAGTCAATAGTTCCCTTCAGATACCTAAGAATCCGCTTGACTGCAACCAAGTGGGATTCTCTTGGACTTTTTTGGAACCTTGCAGTAATGCCAACTACATGTGCAATATCCGATCTGCTATGCACTACATAATACAACTTACCAATCATTGATCGGTATTCCTTCTCATCAACCAATGCTGAGTCATCCTCTTTGGATAGTTTACAACTGGTCACCATCAGTGTACCAATCGGTTTTCTATCTTCCATGCCAAAGGTCTTCAACACCTCTTTGACATACTTGGACTGAGTGATGAAGATTCCATCTTTCATCTGCTAGATCTGTAGTCCAATGAAGAACTTAATCTCCCCTATGAGTGACATCTCAAACTCTTTCTTCATCTCATCTACAAACTCATGACTCATCTTGTCATCTCCACCAAAGATAATTTCATCAACAAATACCTCATAGATCAAGATCCGATCTCCTTCATACTTCAAGTATATATTGTTATCTTCACTTGTTCCCTCAAATCCAATCTTCACAAGATGGGAATGCAGACGTTCATACCATGCTCTAGGTGCCTGCTTTAGACCATATAAGGCTTTATGTAGCCTACACACCATGTCACTATCTTCAGATAGGGAAAACCCATCTAGTTGCTCTATATACACTTCCTCTTCAAGTACACCACTTAGGAAAGCAGATTTTACATCCATTTGATATACTTTGAATCCTTTAAAAGCTACATATGCAAGAAGCATACAAACTCCTTCCAATTTGGCCACAGGAGCAAAGGTTTCTCCATAGTCTTCTCCTTCTTCTTGGGCATATCCTTTGCACACCAGTCTGTCTTTGTTTCTAATCACTATGCCATCCTCATTCAGCTTATTTTTGAAAACCCATTTGGTACCAATTGCATTTTTATGCTCCAGTCTGAGTACCAAAGACCAGGTACCATTTTTCTCTATCTAGTCAAGTTCCTCTTCCATTGCCTTGATCCAGTCTTCATCTTTATGTGCCTCTTTGAATGATTTAGGCTCAAATTTAGAGATCATACATGAGTTTTCTCTGACCTTTCTTCTTGTAAGGATTCTTGCATCCTTATCTCCTATGATCTGCTTAGGATCATGATTTAGCTTGACATATTGAGGAATGGTCTTGATAGATTCCTCTTGCTTTTCTTCTTCATCCTCATCTCCATCAGTATCAACATCTACATATACCAGTGTAGGAACACTATTACTAGTACTTGGTTGACTAACAACCGGTTCCCAGAAGGTTGCAATTGGTTCATTTACCGCTTGCTCACTGTCGGTTTCCTCAGTTTTCTCAAAGGTTTCATCAACTCTTACATTGATGTTTTCCATAATTCTCTGAGTCCTAATATTGAAACACTTGAGAGATTTTCTCTTGGTGGAATACCCTAGAAATATTCCCTCATCACATTTCACATCAAATTTTCTCTAGTGTTCACTCCTCTTGATGTAGCATTTGCTACCAAACACACTAAAGTAGCTAACCATAGGTGTCTTACCGGTCCAATACTCATAAGGAGTTTTATCCTTACCTTTCTTGATGAGTACCCGGTTCATTGTGTAGACTGCAATGCTCACCACTTCTCTCCAAAAGGTGTGAGCTACCTTTCCTTGAATCAACATGGTTCTAGCTGCTTCAACCATAGTCCGGTTATTCCTCTCTACTAGGCCATTCTGCTGTGGAGTCCAGGGGGCAAACAGTTGCCCCTTGATGCCATGTTCTTCATAGTACTTGTTGAATTCACTGGAAGTGAATTCCCCTCCTTGATCAGTTCTCAGGCACTTGATCCTTTTGCCACTTTCCTTCTCCACTTATTCTCTGAAAGCTTTGAACTTTACAAAAGCTTCAGACTTATCTTTCAAGAACGTGACCCACATCATTCTTGAGCAGTCATCAGTGAGAATCATGAAGTACCTATCACCCTGCATACTCCTAGTTTTCATAGGACCACACAAATCAGTATGCACAAGATCAAGCAAATTGTTAGTAGTGAAAGGTTTACCTTTAAAGGTTGAGGAAGACATTTTCCCTAATTGACACTCTCTGCACAAGGTATTGTCTAGTTTGCTTAGCACCGACAACCCTCTAACTACCTTGATCTTACTGGCTTTCACAATATTATCAAAGTTTACATGGCAGAGTCTCTTATGCCATATCCAACTATCATCAAATTTAGCCATAAGACATGTACTTATATATGCATTCAGCTGAAATAGATTACCTTTGGTCTGCATGCCGGTGGCCACCAATTCACCATTCTTTCCTTTGATTCTACACACTCCATTCTTGAATTGTAGAGTGAGACCACTGTCATTCAGTTGGGCAACACTCAGAAGGTTGTGTCTGAGATCATTAACCCAATACACATTGTCAGCACTACTCTTTCCATTCACAGAGATGGACCCTCTGCCTTTAACCATACATGGTGCATCATTACCAAAATGAACCACACCACCATCATATTCTTCCAAAGATAGAAACTTGCTCCAGTCACCAGTCATATAGTGAGAACAACCACTGTCAATAATCCACTCATTGGAATTATCAAACCAGGAGACAAGAGCCTTCTTGTCTGACACATCTTCCTTGACAACAACAAACACAATATCTTCATTTTCTTCATCTTCTGATTCCTCATCTGTGACACCTTCATCAACTGCCATAAAACAGTTTCTCTGGTTTCCTCCTTTGAATTTCTTGAACCTTTCTGGTTTGTCCTTGTTGTCACCATTAGGACAGTTTACAACAATATGTCATATCCAGTTACAAGAAAAGCATTTCAAAGGGAGCTTACCTCTATATTTGTCAGTTCCTTTAGGAAGTTTCTTGGCAAGAAGAGCTTCAAATGCCATCAGAATCTCCTCATCATCCATTTCTCTGCTCTATCTTGGTTCACCACTAGTGCTAGCTTCTTTTCCTTTTCTGGATGGTACAACAGAAGCTTTAAAAGCTGATTCAATCTTTTGAACACTGCCATCAAAACTGTTTAGCTCATAGGCTATCAAATTTGCAATGATGGAGTCTAGGGATACCTTAGTCTTGTCTATTGATCTCAACTCCTAAATAACAGCAACCCTTATTGCATAGATCGGTAATAAGGATCTCAGGACTTTGCTCACCATAGTGGAATCTTCTATTTTACCACCTGCACTCTTGATATCTCCAACAATGGTTTTGATTCTTATTCCATACTATTGAATGGTCTCACCTTCAACCATCCACATGTCTTCAAACTTCCCTCTAAGGCTTTCTTCCTTAGCTTGTTTTACATGCTCATCACCGCCATAGATATTTTCAAGAGTATCCCATACCTCTTTTGGATTTACCTTATCTTGGACATCAATAAACTCAATGTCAGATAAGCTACTGATTAGGGCTTCCATGACTTGCCCATTCTCCTGCATCTCTCTCTTTTGGTCATTGGTGAGAGTATCAGTAGGAGCAACATAGGCATTCTCAACATAACTCCAGTATTGAGCACCCATGCTTCTGATGTATATCTTAATTCTGTCTTTCCATATATTGAAACTTTCTCTGTTGAACTTTGGACCTTCCCTCTTCATCATTAGACTAGGATCTTTACCTCAAACGGTTAAGCTTATAACATAGAGGACCTCGAGGATGCTCTAATACCAATTGATAACTCAATGATGAATGAATAATACCAAACAGATACTGAGAGGGGGGGGGGGTGAATCAGTACAGACAAAAACACAATCCTAAACTAGTTTGTTTGTAGACACTATACTTTGACAGACAAATAGTAACACCGGTCTTAAATAGAGTACAACCGACAAAACCCATAATAACTGAGACAAGCATAAGTCGGTTGACACTTATCTTTTCATACAATCTAATACTTCATTTCCATTTCACCCTAGTGCATGAACAGGTAATCTATCATCAAAGATATATACATAGTTAGATCAACATGATTTACCTTCAAACACACATCACTTAAACCATCACATGAATAACAATACACATGACACAAAGATTTTTCACGTGGAAACCCAACTGGGAAAAACCACGGTGGGGAAGAATACCCACAAGCTATTTTTGAACTCTTTAGAAGTCCGCTCTGTTAGGAGCCTTGTTCGGTTAAAGACTGATACAATAGGTTCTGTTAGGAACCGATCCTATTAGGGATCACCTGGTTAAGGGATGGCTAGAATACCCAGTTAAGGGTTAAACCCTATTAAAGGTTACCTTGTTAGAGGATTTCAAGAACTCAATGGTTTTGAGTCACCCTGTTAAAGGATTTACAGCAAGCCGGTTAAAGCTACCTTGTTAAGGGATTTCTCAACTGTTGAGGTGGTTAGAGATCAAAAGGTATTACAATGATCTAGTAACAAAACTCAATGTCAATACATATCCACTTTAGCTCCTATTCACCTTCTACACTTACACTCTATAGGTATCACTTCTCTCCTATGGTCTGGCAAGAATCACATATCACTTCTCTTGGATACACACACACAACTTTTTCCAACAACTTTAGAAAGAAAGACAACATCGACCTTATAGGAAACAAACAGGTCGGTAGCATAAACCCTAAACCCTAAACCTGTTAGGTTAAGCAGTTCAAATGGTTCAATCTTGACCATTGAACACATTGCATTAAATGCAACAGTCTTGAACCAATCTCAAGATGTTCTCCATCGTTTGTTTTCCACTGATTTCATGGCGGCTGATAACCCATCATGCGTTATCACCATTTATAGGCTTCACACATTCTCGAGGTAGATAGGAACAATCTCCTTCATGCAAGATCCTTCACACACACAAGGCTGACGTGGCAACATGATCTGTTCTTCGTTACAATGCTAACTCATTACACAAAGTCACTAATTGAGTCATATAGGCTTGAAGCACTTCAATCGGAAACCCTAAAGTTGAGACTACCAACCAGTTCCCATAACCACATGCCGATTCACCTGGAACAAACATACCGCTTCACTTTGGCACATATACCGGTTCACAATGTTATACCGGTTCTCACATATTCAACATATTGACATCAATGACAACATACTATGTCATCATGTCCTCATACCGGTTCACATAATGCCAACAATCACCATGTTATTCGACACTTTCCTCAGACCAGTTACTTAACTGGTTTCATTAAGGCATGCCACAACTTGAATTACTTGTTTAGTAATCTTGTGAGGCCTGTCAAGCCATATGAACTCATCATGAACTCGATTGAGAATGTACCAGATCCACTCTGCTTCGTTAAACAACAGAAAATGAATGAACTGCAAGAAACCCTTGTCCTGAAGAACCTTGAATTCTAGTTTGAGATTTCCAAAACTATTCACCAAGTATTTGTTATATAGATTTAGCATGTCCGCGTTACCAAGCTCCTCGAGATCACAGTGTATGTATGCTCTAATATATTCATTATGAAGGACATCGTAGGGTATCAAAGAAAATGCACCTTCCGGATTGTCTTCAACAAACTTGAAAGGGTGTTTCTTGAATACAGGTCTGGACCTATCCTTAATCTTCACAACCAATGGGGTATCAATACCAGAAGCTAAAACCATTTCGAACTTATAGTTTGTGGAAACATATAGTCTAAATAGATAAATACCTTGATTTACAACTGGGCGTTGAAATTCACTTTAGAATCATTGAAATTACTGTTAAGATCGCTAAATCACTTTGCTCTACTTCTCTGCACTATTCGCTTGATCACATTGTGACAAATGAAGCTTTCAAATACCTTTTTATCTTTCAAAAATCTAATTCTTCACTGTAGTAAATACTACAACCGGTTACCATGATTTTCATTGAGTCGCATACCGGAGCATCACATATTCTGGATAATATCTACATTCATGATTTAAGCCTTCTACAATCTTCTGAAATCGATTACAGGTCATGAAAGAGGGGGTTCTTGGAATCTACATGAAATGTTCTCCCTAAGGCATAAAGCCATAGTTACCGGATGAAGATCTTGCACTAGATTTTGGTGCAGATCTGTCATTTGCTTTAGATTCATATTTTCTAACCCACATCTTCTCATGTTTATCTTTGATCTCTTCCACCTTCACCTTTCCCTTCTCATCTGATTTGTTCTTGACTACCAGAGCATTGTTCTTGCTTCTGCAGTACTTTGCAATATGACCGATTTTGTTGCATGCACAACAAACAACATTATTCTGCATAGGTCAGAAGTTCATCTGATTTGGTCTCATCCTGCACTAGTTAGAGATATTTCCAAGCATCCCACAAGCATAACACCTCTTGTTTTGGAAGTTATTTATTATTGCTCTACACATATTTGACTTGGGACCAAAATTATTGCACATGAAACATTGACTGTTAAAGGTTGGAACATTATTCATGTTGTTCATTCCATTATTCATCTTACTTTTGCATTGATTGACCATATGACCAAATTTATTACAAGTAAAGCATCTACCATTAAATTTATGAGCATTAGGTTGTCTTACTAGAGGATTCTTTCTCTTCTTCAGATCAGGTTTTGTATTGCCTTGTCCAGATCCAGAGGATTCAACTTTCTCAAATCCAAGTCCTCGCATGTCCTTTCCATGTCTTTGACTTTCCAACATCTCATCAAGCCTTGCTAAGCTAGATTTGAATTTGTCTGTGTAGTCATTAGCAGTAGCAAGTTCATCCATTATGGCAACAATTTATCTTTCAAGTTCTTAACCATCATTCCTTGACTGTGTCAACTCAAGCTTCAACTAATCATTCTCATAGGTAAGTCTGAAGTATTCATTATCTCTTTCCTTCAATGATTGTGCCAGATTCTCTTCATTCTTCTTTTGATCCTCAATCTCCTTAGTCAGCCTCATCACAATGGATTGCATCTCATTATTCAAGGCAACATTCTCCCTTTCAAGCTTGCTAACTTCATCAACTTTACCCTAATATTCCATGATCCGATCTTCTTTCTCCTTCTACTTGTCCATCAATTCTTTCCTCTTGTCTCTTAAAGCATTCACTTGATCCTTCAAGTCATTAATGAAATCATCAGTAGCATTTAGGTTTTTCTTCAAGGTACAGATCTCATTTCTTGCTGCATCAAGATCCTAAAGTGTCACACTGAGGTGTCTTTGAAAATTGGAATCCGTTGATTCAATCTCCCGGACCTTCCTCAAACAGTTAAGCTTCCTCGGAGAAACTAGGCTCTAATACCAATTGTTTGAATCAAGGATCACTAAAGGGAGGGGGGGGTGAATCAGTGATCTACCGGTTAGAATATTCTCAAACTTAACTTTGAACCACCATAAGCATACACATGAAACTGTAATGCATAAACTTAAAATAATCAACCACAAAAGCATAACACCAGATTTTTACATGGAAACACAAATTGGAAAAACCACGGCGGGATTTGAACCCATAATATTATTCCACTATGGTCAGTAGAAAAACAATATTATAATATGGGAATGCACATGCATTCATACATACTACCTAGAGCTCACTGCTCAATTACAATAACCCGTAAGGCTACAATCCTTAGGGAAGGCTCACTACCTTACAAATTAGTTACAGTGATGAATTACAGTGAATGAACTCTGAAATAACATCTAAAATTCTTGGATGAGTTCCAGTTGAGTTCTAAATATACTAACTGGATCACCTTTGCTAATATGCTTTGTTCTGCCTTGTTCATGGTCTCAATCAGCTTCCAAACCAAAAATGCTCTGTTCACCTTGGAATACTAGTTGAAAAGATACTGGTGAACACTTTCTTCTAGATAAGAAGAATTACGACCACTGTATAGAATCTGTATGAATATTTTCCATCAATGACAACCCTAAACCAATAATCAACCATTGGAAACTACCATAAACCATCAGAAGAGTGTCAATTGCCAACAAAGAGTGCAAGTTTGAGTACTCAATAAGAAACTTTTCACATTCTTCAATGAGGATTGAGAATAATTATTTGGTTAGTTTTTTTTTTTTATAATATCTTTGTTAAAAACTCAAGTATCAATATCTATGTGCTATTAGTGGCTTGCTGGCCAGTTTGGTCTACCCTACATGTATTTTGTTTCTAAAGGCTCGACACCCTAGTTTTCTACTTAACAATATCTAAAACAATAATTCAAAGTGTAGCTTCACTCTATGGATACATTAACATAATAATAACAACACAACTATATTTTCTTAAAAACAAGAGTCATAATATTTGACATGCTTTATGTAGGAATGGAAAAGTAGTTGGGGAATATATCCCTAGTCAATCAAATAATTCTTATAATGCATGAATCCTTTTTACAAACCAATGTACACAGTATGTAATATTGTAAAATAAAATAGAGTCAGAAGATGTTTGATTCTAGTTCTTTCATTGTCTCTAGATGTTCAACACAATATCCATGCATATGACTCAAACACAAATTTTTTTCTTTAAAATTTAAAATATCATAATGCAATAACACACATAGTTTCCCACATAAATTGGATGGATGAATGCAATTTTGGTACCTAAGGTATTAGCCAAAGGAAGGCGAAGGCCATCGCATCTTATTATGTTTGATTCTAGTTCTTTCATTGTCTCTAGAAGTTTAACACAATATCCATGTATATGACTCAAACACAAATTTTTTTCTTTAAAATTTAAAATATCATAATGCAATAACACACATAGTTTCCCACATAAATTAGATGGATGAATGCAATTTTGGTACCTAAGGTATTAACCAAATTATCTCAATATTTACATTTTTTCAGGCACTTATAAAGTCAATTTGTACATGACATACACTCATGTAAACCAATGCAAGATACATTTAATGAAATAAATTTTAGTTTCTATGCAAGGGAGAAAATAATAATTTTAAAAAATAAAAAATTTGGTAGGAAGTTATGCTAGTTTTTCAATAAGATAAATACTAAAAGGGTAGATAACAAAAGGTTGAACATTAATTTTAAAAAAAAATGCATAACTCACAAGATAATTCACAATGAGCAACTAAAATTATATGAATGTTCATTCCTTTTCATAAAAAGGTTTTCATAATCAAATTATCAGAAGTGATATAATCACACAATTACAAACCCACAAAGGTCACTCAATCACTGACACAAGCAATAATTATTTTAAAGCATTTAAAGGACATCAAGATGGAATTTATTTCAATATCAACTTCTTGGAAAGTGCATGGGTCTAACTAATCCCATTAAGAATTGATTCATCAAATATGCACATAAAATGAAAACAAATTTGTAGAGTCATAAAATTGCAACCCTTACAATTTTGAACTGCATTTGGGTCTTTGCATTAGAGATGAATCCCTAGGCCTGATTGGAGACCCAAAACATGCTCATGACATTCAAAACTGACAGTTTTCATCATTTTCCAGTGCCTTCTTGTTGCTCCCTGTCCTAAGTTAGGGCTAGATAGGGGTGTGGCGACCCTATCCCCCTAGGGTAGGTTCACATGAAAGGGGCGTGGTGCCCTTATCCTGGCCCTATTTTGGGCCCCCCTTTGGTCCCCCCTTTCATAGGGATTATCAATTTGTGAGTGGGAAAAGGTTTTCCTATGTCGGCCTAAGACGTGAAATTATCTAAACACCCCTAATTGGCAAGTATATAAGGAACACTTCCCCTCCTATTTGCATAAGCCAAAATAAAGATAAAATAGGAAAAAATAAGAGAAAATAAGTGGATCATAAGAGAAATCAAGTGCAAGAGTATCCATTATCGTCATCAAACATTCAAGCATTGCGCATTTCAAGTCTCCTTTCAAGGCTAGGTGTTGCATTCAAGATAAGGATTCAACCATTGAAGAGGATATTTCTATCAACATTCAAGACATCCTATTTCACATACCCATTCAAGCAAATTCATCTACAAAGGTATCAACATTTCAATTACATCCTCTTCTTGAGGTGGATTCTACTTCAAACATTTCCTTTCATTTACTTGCAACATTTTACAACCACTTGGTTAATTCCAAAATGGGGTTTGACCTAAAGGCAAACCCCAAATCCCAACAAAATTTCTCTCTCTTTTCTGTGTAGAGGTTGTAGGTGCACGGTTGCAATTGCAGGCTTAGGCTTCATTTTTAGAGATGAAAAAACCCTTTTAGACACGTGGATTTTTCAAAGGAACGTGCATAACTTATGCATGTTCCTTGAAAATTTTGCTTAGATTTGCAAGGAAGCTTCATCTCGACATTCTACTACTAATTCCAGGTGCACAACTTCATCCCACATCTCTATCTCAAGATATAATATTTTCTTTTTCATTTCTACACTTAGTCTCAATTTTCTTAATTCAACTAGTCTATTACAAAAGAGGGTTAATTTACTTTTCTAATACTTTCCAAATTTACTACAATTAACTTAGTATTCAATCTCTTACCATTGGGGATTGGATCTAGTGAATTCAACCCCTCTTTTGAATGTGATGTGTGAAAAATTGAAGGGAATCCTTTGTCAAACTTTCATTCCTCTTTTGAGGGGATTAAAGCTTTCCACTTGATCTCCCCTCATCATTTTTCACCATATTACATTTTGATGAACCCGATTGCTTACATGCTTTACATTGAAAATTATTGCATACTTTTCATTTATAAATTTAATTTCCTTGCAATTTACACAAACTTAGTGGTTAATTCATTCAAAACCCTAGTTGCTAAAATTGAAATTGAACTTGTATTTTGCAAAAAATTCTATCTATTGTCTTAGATCTGAAAATTACATTTCTTGTCAAATTCAATTCTTTCATTGTCTTGTTCAATTTGGAAATCAAAGTTTCAAAATTAAGTGGTTGATTGTCAAAACCCTAATTTTCAAACATCAACTTGAACTTGTACAAAAATTGGATTTACATTTAATTTTTAGATTTGTGACTATTTTCAGACTTGTCTTCTTGCCTAAAATTCAAATTTTCAATTTCCCTCCTTTTCCAAAAATTAAAAATTTCAAAATTCAGTGGTTAGATCCTAAAACGCTAATTTTTAAATTTCATTGGATTTTGTGCAAATTTCAATCTATTTCAAATGATTTTAGTTTTCTAAATATCATTTAAGGTGGCCCTATCCATTAGGTTTCACCTTTTTCAAATTTGCAATTCAATTTCTTATCTTTTTCAAAACCCTAGTAGGGTCCTATTTTGACATTCAAACCTTAATTTCACCTATTTAGAGATCATAAAATCAATCAATTGTTTTGGTTTATCTCTCAAATCATTGTAGCTTTCATCCTTGAAAATTTTTGAAAAAGTTGGGAGGACCATGCATAACTTATGCACGGTCCCTGGCTTTTTTCGCAAAATTTTGGGAGATAGTTATGACTATATTTAATTGCTTAAATTGAGAAAATTGGCTGATTTTGTCAAATTTTGATCCCTCTAAAATTGAAAACACTTACCAATTTCAACATTGCAACTTCCAAGGAAACATTTAAAATTAAGTGGTTAATTATAATCTGCCCTAATTTTAAGATCTTAATTGTGTCAATTTTAAATTGGAAATTAAGTGGTATCCCATTGACCCTAATTTTAAATTTAAATATCTTTTTATTAATTATAAATATTTCTTGGAGATTGTGTCATTTCTTCTTTCCACAAAGCTCAAATTGTATAATCAACATTTTCTTGAATTTTACATTATTCAATTTTGCAAACTTTGTTCCAAAAATTCAAAATTCAAAATTTTCTCTCTAGTGCATGAGTTTTACAACTATTAGTTCTACCTATACTATCCCTGTTAGATGAAGCATTAGAATTAAGACTTCCAAAGGTTTATTTCCTGAAGAGATGGAGCCTAATTTGGGTGACTTCTACAATGAGGATATTGCTAATTCTTGCCATCCTGATAATATCTCTACCTACCCAATTGATGATTCCCATGATGAAGAAGAAGCTTTAACTAGAGTTTCTATAGATCAACTTTCAAAATTGGAAAATCAATTTGACAATTTATAACAATGGATGTCCCAAGAATATCTTAATAGTGAAGCTCTTCCATTAATTTAAGGTCTAAAACATATGATTCAAAGTGATAATAATGAAACTGATATATTGTGTGGTATTTCTCACATTGTTGATTCTAATGTTATGCCTATGAAGAGTTGTGTTGAGAACCTAGGTTATTCACAAACTCCTACACAAATCAATCATTCTATTCCTTTGACCACTTCTATGGCTAGTATTCCTACTTTCACTTCAAACATCATGGCTACTTCAACTCAAAATGTCATACCTAAAACCATTAGTCATGGGGGAAATCCCTCTTCTTCATTCAATCCTCCATCTTTATCTATTCCTTCAATGAGTATTCTTATTGTCTCTCAACCAATCAATGTGACACAAGTGGGCAATTCATTCAATCATTTTACTCCTTTTAGTGTCCCATTCCCTACTCAATCATCACCTATGCTTAATTACCATAATTTCCCACCACCTTATTCTCAATCAATTCCTTCTTTCAATAGCATCACACCACCTTTTCAATCAAACATGTCTAACATAAATTCTTTAACCGAAGCAACCATTAATAACCTTGCTCAAACTATGTCTTCATTACAACAACAAATTGCTTCAATGAGTCAATCCAAGTTTAGTGTGCCCACATTTGATGTTGCGAGCCCACTTTATCTTGATATTGTTAGAGTTGTCCCTCCCAAACATATTGAAGTCCCTCAATTAGAACTCTATAATGGAAAAGGTGATCCTTTAACACATGTCAAATCATTTCAAACTTTGTGTACTAACTTTTCTCATGATCAAAGATTTCTTGCAACCAAATTGTTTACTAGAACATTAAGAGATAAGGCTTTACAATGGTACTGTTATTTGCCTTCTTATTCTATTACTTCTTTTCAACAATTTCAAAACAACATAGGTCTTAAAATCACTTTGACTGATTTAATGCATTGTAAACAAGGTGTTAAAGAAAAAGTAACTGATATCATTGGTAGATACAAGCATTTGTATTCTCAAATCTCTTTTTCATGCCCGATAATGATATTCAAAGAATTTTCATTTCTGATTTGCAAAAAGACATTAGGGAAAAGCTTATCTTTTCTGAGTTTACTTCCTTTCTACAGTTATGCACAACGCTTCACAATTATCAACTGATTGTGAGTCAAATGGATCAATCTACTCCTATGGCTCCGAGTGATAAGGGTGAGAGTGCTCAAAAACCATTTGCAAAGTTCAAACCCAACAAAGGCTTCATCAAATTCAATGACACCATCAACAACAACAATGTGAATGCTACAACATTTGTGCCTCCTATTTCTATTTTTTTCAAAAGAGAGAAAGAATTTACTCTAAATGAATCTTTCTATAGCATCATGTCTCAGTTGTACAAATAAATGTTATCAAACTTTCTCCAATAAAACCCATTGATCCTTCTAAAGAAACTTCACCTAACTTTGATATTAATTCCTTTTGTCAATTTCATCGTCAACCTGGTCATGATACTGAAAAATATTTTGCATTAAAATGTAAGATTCAAGACTTGATTGATAATAATACTATATTTGTGGCCAGAGTGAATGATAAGGGAAACAAATCAATAGCTCCTCCTAATCAAAATCTTAATATTTTCACTGATCTTTTACCCTCCCATACCTCTAACGTGATTGAGACTGAACACACTTCTTTCTCTCCCACCGATTTCACTTTCGCAGCTCAAAATGTGGTTAATTTGGTAGAGAAACAAGAAACACCTAAGGATCCATGTATCACATTTGATCCTAGTGAGACCATTAGGGCACTTGATGGCCCTTTATACATAGTAGCAAAGATCTAAGGCAAACATTGTCATGGTGTTCCTATTGATCCCTCTTGCATGGTTAATGTCATCATTAAAGAATATATTTATACTTTACATTTACATAAACCAATCTATGATGACAATATTGTGGTTGTTAGGTTATTTGATGGATTTTCTTGTCCTACTATTGGTTCTATCACACTTACTATTGACGTTCATACTAAATCTACAGATGTCAACTTTGTTATCATTCCTTCATCTAAACAATTCTGTGTGAAGTTAGGATATCCTTGGCTATCTTTAATGAAGGCTATTGCTTCTCCAATCCATAAGTGTTTGAAATTTCCCCACAATGGAGAAAACATAACTGTTAACCATAGCTTATTTCGACCAACCGAAAGAAGCTCGGGTTTTCCTATTGAATACTTTTCGCCTCAACAATTTGAATCTCTTCCACCAAGAAGTGATCCTCTCTTTCAATCTTATCAAAACTGGAAGAAAGATATGATTTTATCCTTAAAACAACCTAGAACTCCAACACTTGATATTCCCATCATTCTTGAAGATGAAGTTCTTCCCCTAACAGATAGAACTAATCTTCCTCCTAAGGAAGATTCCCAACCTATTCCCATGGATGAAATCATGCCTTCTCCCAAGAAGAACAATAATATTCCTCCTAAGGTTAGACCTATATCTCCTCCTCATGATGGACCTGGTCTCCTTCCTAAACCAAACATTCCTCCTTTATATGGTGCAGTTCCACCTCCTTCCTCTTATAGAGTGAAGAGACTTGCCTCTCCTCTTATCCAACCTAAAAGAGCTCAACCTAAACATCCAACTTCCAAAGATGAGAATATCCCTCATTCAACAAATATACCTCAATCTTCTCATCCTTCTGCTAAGACTAGACATAATTGTTGTACGAGAGAACACCGACGAAAACGTCATGCTAGAGCTTGTGAAGTTGTTTCTCAAACTATTCAAACTCCCAAAACACCAACAATTGACATGATTCTATTTTCTCCTAAGCAAGATGTTAAACCTAAATCTCCAAATCATAAGCTGTAGAAAACATGTGATGGTTTTACTTCTATTCATGTTAGAGATCCTATTTTTATAAATCTTGATGAAGAAATTGATGAAAATGTTATTCATGATGACAATACAACTCTTGATGCTTCTGATAGTGAATATTAATATGTTGATGTTGATAATCATTTATCTGCATAATTTTAAAAAGCCTTAATCCTAGCTCCTAGAAATGAACAAAGTGACTTAGCACATGAGCATAGTCCTTGTTTGGATCTTGTGATAGCTCCATCTGTTGTGCTCGATGTTGCTCCTCTAGCATTTTTTTCGCCTTCCCGAAATAATGATCAGCAAGTTTGGGAGGTGGATGTCATGCTAGACTAGCTGCATTAGTACCATAGATCCTCTACCTCTCTCCTTTCTTTCTCTTTTGTGACCATTCTTCTATGTGTATCCCTATTCTTCTAGTTGTTGTCCCTAGTGATGTCTACTTGAGGACGATGCAAAGAATTGAGATCTCTTTTGGTCTCTTTCATGTTGACTCAAAAGACACATGTGTTCCCTTTCTTCTAAGGTGGTTTCCTTTCTTTGAGGAATGATGACTATTCTATGCATATATACATGATATACATGAGTTATCATACAACATACTGACCCCGAGGAAATAAAAGCCACCTCGTGCTTTACATTTTATGTTCATTATCCTTGGGTTTATTTCTCAATTGGGGAATAAATCCTTGTGATAACACATGCCCCCTCTTTCTCTCTCTTAGGTATATCCTACCTTAAAGCAATTACTCCTGATAAGGCGTGCATGATTTATTTAACATGGGGGCATACACTTTGCTCATATTTTCCTTCTTGATACTTGGAGTTACTTAGTGGACTTTGGCTTTGCTTTGTAATTTTTGGTATCCTTTCTTTTCATGACTCATAGTGAGGTGAAATTTATTACTTGTAGTCATGGTTCTTCCTCCTAATATTCCCTTTTACTTTGTCAATCAAATTCGTAAGATCCTTAGTTTACTGGGGGCTTGGTGCATCTTTCCTCCTTCATGTGGTAAAGGTCTTTCAATCTTGTCTCCTTGTACTTTACTGAGAGTATTAGTGTATGCTTATACTCCTGCTAAAGTGAGGGCTAAATGTAGCATCATAAAATTGTGACCCTTGTAATTTTCAACTGCATTTGGGTCTTTTCATTAGCAAACAAATCCCTAGGCCTGATCGGAGACCCGAAACATGCTCATGACATCAAAAACTAGTATTTTTCATCATTTTGCACTGCATGTCCTAAGTTAGGGTAGGACAGGGGCATGGTGCCCCTGTCTCCCTAGGAAAGGGGCGTGGCGCCCTTATCCTGGCCCTATTTTGGCCCCCCTTGCATAGGGCTTATCAATTTGTGAGAAGGAAAAGGTTTTCCTATGTCGGCCTAAGATGGGAAATTATCTAAACACCCCTAATTGACAAGTATATAAGGAACACTTCCCCTCCTATTTGCAAAAGCGAAAATAAGAAAATAGGAAAAAATAAGAGAAAATAAGTGGATCATAAGAGAAATCAAGTGCAAGTGATAAGTATCCATTATCGTCATCAAACATTCAAGAATTCATTCAAGCATTGAACATTTCAAGTCTCCTTTCAAGGCTAGGTGTTGTATTCAAGACAAGGATTCAATCATTGAAGAGGAGATTTCTATCAACATTCAAGACTTCCTATTTCACATACCCATTCAAGCAAATTCATCTAGACAAAGGTATCAACATTTCAATTACATCCCCTTCTTGAGGTGGATTCTACTTCAAACATTTCCTTTTATTTACTTGTAGCATTTTACAACCATTTGGTTAATTCCAAAATGGGGTTTGACCTGAAGGCAAACCCCCAATCCCAACAACATTTCTCTCTCTTTTCTGTGTAGAGGTTGCAGGTGCGCAGTTGTAATTGAAGGTTTAGGCTTCATTTTTCAGAGACAAAAAAACCCTTTTTGGCACATAAATTTTTCGAAGGACCATGCATAACTTACGCACGGTCGCTGAAACTTTTGCTCAGATTTGTAGGGAAGCTTCATCTCAACATTCTAATACTAATTCCAGGTGCACAACTTCATCTTGCATCTCTATCTCAAGATATAATCGTTTCTTTGTCATTTATACAATTAGTCTCAATTTGCTTAATTCAACTAGTCTATTACAAAAGAGGGTTAATTTACTTTCCTAATACTTTCTAAATTTACTGTAATTCACTTAGTATTCAATGTCTTACCATTGGGGATTGGATCTAGTGAATTCAGCCCCTCTTTTGAATGTAATGTGTGAAAAATTGAAGGGAATCCTTTGTGAAACTTTCGTTCCTCTTTTGAGGGGAGTAAAGCTTTCCACTTGATCTCCCCTCATCGTTTTTCACCATATTAAAAAATTAATGAAAAATACATGCTTCTGATTACATAAACAAAACATTGAGACACCACAAATGGTCAAACCTAGAGCTCCCAATAATACAACATGGGATTTGATACAAATATAATGTCCCAATATTTTTCCTTGGTATTACCTAAAAAAACACTAGATGTACTTTTGTGTGTATCCATATGTATAATATTTATATATCACATTGTAATTACACACACACAAGGTCTCATGACAAGAACAATGGTGTGGAAGATAACACAGCCAATGCACCAAGTATGGTGACATAAAGTGAAAGACTTCACTAAGTATATTATGAAGTCACCATGATGACCATATGAGAGGATGAAGCTTTCTCCATGAGGAAAATTAGATACTATATCACAACTTTATTCTCTCACAAGAACATGGAGTGTGAGAAAGTGACACCTACCTCATCACCATTTTAAGATAGCTTGAACATTCAAACACAAGAGGTAGATCAACAAGGAGGTATGAGATCTCAATTAGTTGGGATGATAACTAGTTAATTTCATGTAAGCAATTTTTTTATAAATAATAAAAAGGAACAAATATCTAGGTATGAAAATGTTTGATAAAGAGAGAATATGAGAACAATTAGTAGGCCAAGAGGAACAAATTTTACTAATATTTTTTTCCAAAAGAGGTTGGGAAAATTATTTTGTTTGATGACTCAAGAACAATAATGCATAGAAGGATTCGATCACACCAAATGGAATCTAAAACGCTAGAAGGGGTCTATTTTGAAAGAAGGAATCTAGCATATTATATTTTAGTGTCGGGTATGTGTAGCATGATGAGGGGCCAAAAAATGGCAATGGGGAAAAAAATGCATTTTAAACTTTGCCAAATATGCCAAATTTTGCTTTGACTTTTTTTTAATGGATTGATCAAAATTTGAATTTGGTTTGGTAATACCAAACCAAAATGGATCTCCATTAATAACATATATCTGTTATTAATAGATATTCTTTTTGTGACATCATTATTGTGATGTCATATTTTGCAAAATGGATATTTATTTTGAACCAAAACGGATATTCATTTTACTTAGCATAAAAGACATACTTTAGTAAAATGGGCATAACTTTTGCGTTTCTTAACGAAATTTTGATCTTTTATAGGAGTTGGAAGCGTAATTCAGATACCTATCAAATGGATAAGGTATTTTTATTAGATTATATACCAAAAAAATGATTATAATCATTTTAAGTTAATCCTTCACTTTTAAAACTTTAAATACTCACAAATTTTGCATACAAAGTCATTTTTTTCCCCATCACCTCCTTTCTCTATCACTTGTCTATCTATACTTATATAAATATATTTTATCTATATCTTCCTTCTCTACTTATCTTATTCATTTTCTCATCCCATCTAGATATTTCCCAAGTTACATCTATCTCGGCATATATCTCCTTCTTTCTATTCATCTCTCTCCCTCTCCCACTCTATCCTTGTCACTCCTTATTTTTATATCACTCTAATAATCTCTCTTCTCTATATTTGTCTCCCCCCTCTACCTTATACTACCTATAACTATTTATTACTTGTCTCTATCACCTCCTTTCTCTCCCATTCTTGTCCCCTCTATCTCTATCTCCCTATAGATCTATCTTCATGTACATCTATATTTCATTATCTCTAAATATCTCTTATTCACTCTGTATCTCCCTCCATTTGTCCTACTCTCTCTATGACTTTTTATCCATATCTATCTCTACCTCCATCTTCACATTTCTATCTCTTTCCCTAATTGGATTCTCTTCCTATATGTCCCTCTATCTATATATCTCTTCCTCTATACATGATTAATCTACCCCTCCCTCTCTTCCTCTATTGCCCTCTCTATGCATCTCTACCTTTATCTCTTTATTTACTCGCTCTCTCTATATCTTTGGCTCTCTCCCTCCATCCTTCTCTATAACCCCTATATTTCTCTCTCCCTCTCTATGTATCCCTATCTATTATAATCTCTATTTCTCTCTTTATCAGTCTATCACACTATCTACATCTCTCTATCTATCCATATTCCTCTTCATTTATATCTCTTTATCTCTTCCTTTTTGTATCTCAGTCTATATATACCCCTCTTTATCCATACTTCTCTATCTCTCTATATATTTATCTTTGTCCTTACCTCTCTCTTTCTATATTTATTCATCTCCCTCTCCCTTTATCTTCATTTTTATCTCTATCTTCCTCTGTCCTTTCCTATCTCTAGATATCTCTCCCTCTTTCTATCCATCCTTGTCTTTCAGTATTTCTTCCTCTCTCATTCTCTCACTTTCTATATATTTATCTCTTCTACCTCTCTTTATCCCTCTCATCTCTCTTTATTTGCATCTCCTTCTCTATCTCCATCTATCTTTCAATCTCTATTTTAATCTATGTAGAGATATCTCTCTCTATTGGTAATGGGTCTTGATTATGTTTGTAATTTAGATTTTTTTGTGTTATCTATATTTGGATCTTAGTTTTTTATGAGCTATGTGGAGTATCTTTCCCCTATGACTTTTGTTTCTAGGGAGGGAGGGGGAGAGGGGGAGAGAGGTGTGTGTGAGAGAGATATAGAGATTGAGAGAGAGAGAGAGAGACAAGGAGACACAAAGAGAGAGGGAGTAATTAAGAGGAGGGGGTACGGGGAAGAGAGAAGTATCAACAAAGGGAGAGAAAAAGAGAGGTTAGAGAAAGACATGGTTATTGGATGGAAGAGAGAATGAGAGAGAGAGAGAGAGAGAGAGAGAGAGAGAGAGAGAGAGAGAGAGAGAGAGAGAGGAGAGAGAGAGAGAGAGAGAGAGAGAGAGAGAGAGAGAGAGAGAGTTCATGGTAATTAGGGGGTAGGAGGAGATGGGAGAGGGAAAAGTATCAACAAAGGGAGAGAAGGAGAGATGGGGATAGAGGTGAAGAGAGAGACAGAGTAATTAGGGGGAGGGGGAGAAGGGAGAGAGGTGTAAGAGAGAGAGAGAGAGGGTAATCAAGGGGAAAGAGAATGATAGAAAGAGAGAGAGAGAGAGAGAGAGAGAGAGAGAGAGAGAGAGAGAGAGAGAGAGAGAGAGAGAGAGAGAGAGAGAGAGAGAGAGAGAGAGAGAGAGAGAGAGAGAGAGAGAGAGTGTAATTAGGGGGAGGGGTAGAGGGGGGTGAAATTATCAATAAAGGGAGAGGGTGAGAGATGTTAGAGAGAGAGAAAGGGTAATTGGAGAGAGGAGATAATGAGAGGGAGAGTTGGGACAATTAGGGGGCAGGAGGAGAGGGGGAGAGGGGCAAGTATCAATAGAGGGAGAGAAGGGGAGATAAGTGAAGAGAGAGAGAGAGAGAGAGAGAGAGAGAGAGAGAGAGAGAGAGAGAGAGAGAGAGAGAGAGAGAGAGAGAGAGTTGGAGTAAAGTTAGAGGGGTAAATAGCTATTAGAGAGAGAGGGTAATTGAGGAAGACAGAATAAGAGAGAGAGTTTGGGGTAATTAGGGGGTAGGAGGAGAGGTGGAGAGGAGAAAGTATCAACAAAGGGAGAGAGGGAGAGATGGGGAGAGAGGTCCAGAGAGAAGGTAATTAGGGGAAGGGAGAGAGAGAGAGAGAGAGAGAGAGAGACGTTGGCATAGATTCTTGAAAAAACTATTAGGAACCATCTAAAAATAGCCTCGTGCTGTTACAAAATAGCATCTTGATAATCCCAATGCCTTCCATTGGGATAATATTAAAAATCCTTAATATTTTATGTTTCAACTTCCATGTGGCAGAGACTTTTGAAAGTTGGGTTGCAAAGGCATTTAGATTATCAAGCAAGAGGCCAATAATCCCTAGTTGGAAGCAAGGTCACAAATTTAAAACAAAATTAAAAGATTTTAATGAAAAACTTTTGAAAAGTTATAGATTAATAAAATGACTCTATTATGAATATTTCTCTCACTATTTATCTAAATAATAGATAAAATTTGAACTACATTTCATTGATTAGAGTCTTAATTTCATAAATATCATTTATCCCCTTCCATATACAAATTAAATCACAAGGGGAATTGTTGAATGTTGCACATGATTTACACCAACCTTATTGATCACTACATGATTTGATAAATATTTTGAATCTTTCATATGATCGAACTCTAACATTGAATTTGAAAGTATAAGTGATTCATCAAAAAGTTGAAGGAGATAGGAACTTTGTATAATTCCATAGGCATTGGAATCAAATTGTGGTGAAATGATTGGTTTGACTGTAAGGCAAGAAATCGTATTGTTTCCTACCTCATGTCTTTATCATAACTTATTTTGTTTTGAAATGCAACAAGAACAACTTAAAGAGGTTTGGTCTTGTAAGAATATATCAGCACAAGCAATAGATTATAATGATAGGAGAACTTAGAAAATTTTAAAATTGTACATAAAATTTAATATAATAAGTGTCTATTATGTTATTAATTTAACTGATATTTTATATTAGAGAATTTGTCAATAATAGTATGTAATTTTGTAAATTATAAAGATACAAATTTATCTGTTGTAGTATGTGATTTTTTAAATTATAGACATGTTTTTAAATTAGAATTTTTGTGAGAATTGTCGAGAATGAAAGCATATACATCATTTTTCTGGTTAATTTTCAATTTGCTTCAGTCACATTTTAAGATATAACAATTCAATATTTAACTTGGATTGTTTATTTGAAAAAGACTAAAAAAAGTTGAAACCCATCCCCTCCCATTTGATCATTTTGACTTCATGTTTCACTTTTTTACAATCTTGAATGTATGTTGTAGCACAATAGCATCCTTCCTAACTAAAAATCATTTTATGCTTACTCTAAGTCAGCTTAACTAAGAATAACCATGAGGGCTATTTAATAGGATAGGCTATTGTAAGGCCGCGGCTATTCTAGCTCCAAAACGGACCTTTCGTACATCATGATAGCGACGTGTTAGTGAATCGCAACCCTTTATTAGTCAATCACAGCCGTTTATTGCAAAATCAACGGTGTAAAACACGCGACTAACACACCCGTTAGTCAATCCGTACTGCCGTTTTGGAACCAGAATAGACGCATCCCTATTGTAATAATCAAACTATAGAATACTGATAAATTGGTGTAGAAATATTTTTCTTATGTAGTTGCGGATGTGGGCGATTAATGCTTTTTCTATGTGTTAATTGTATAGTAATTTGACTTGTTTACAAAGGTAACGTGTGAACTTCATAATTATGATGAGCCTTCAAATCAAATTCAAAGAGATGTGATTTCTTTGAATTTTGGATCAATTCGTCTTGGACTTCCTTTTTATATTAAAATGTTGTCCAAGGCACGAGCTATATCGACAATCACACAATATCCATGACATGGTAGATAGTACCTCTAAAGAGCAAGGAGAGCCACATAATGGCTATTGTTTAAAGATTTTATCTATAGAAAAGTTAGATTAATGAAAAAAAAGGTTAATCTAATGAAGATAAATGATCTATATATCATTTTGAAAAGGAAAAGGAAAGCATATGTGTTTAATTTTATGATTAAGACTGATGCTGAATTTGTTATAATACTTAGATCTATGTGCCTTGGGATTATACAATGATTATGTTAGTTCCTCTTTTTTGATCAATTTTATTGACTAATGAATTTGACTTTTACTATTACCTTCTATATAATTTGTTAAATAATTATCTTTTTTTCTTTGATGGTGATATTCGTAAGTAGCTTTCATATGTTGTTGCATGTGACTAGTTAATTAGGGATTTTTTCTTTGATCATCTTCTTGATAATAGACAAGGTTGAAGAGAACACTCTTTGGACATGCATATGCTAGTGTGTGAACCTAATCTACACTAATGACTATGTTGGAAATGTAGTCATTGATGTCAAAGGTACAAAGACAAAGTTGTCATTGATGTCAAAATCATGTCAAGAGGGGTTTGTTATCTAAGCACATCATCATTCATGTATGGATGAGATTGTTAGAAGGTTGTCATTGATGTCAAAGGTGTATTGAAACTTGTTGGTGTATTGAAGAATTGTCTTTTTTTATGAATAAGATGCCTCTTTTCATAAGACCATGCAATTAGATAGAAGATGAATGAGAGATAAGATAAGTTCTTTACAGTTAAGATTATTTGAATTTAAGAAGATATAAAATTAGATTGTTTTGAAGATAAATAAAAGCATTTTAAAAGGCAATCAACATAAAGAATTATTAACAAAAGGTGATGTTTTTTTCCAAAAGGTCACCTCTATTATAAGAGATGTCTCATTTCATGAAGAGTCATAAGGATGTGTAGATATAAAAGGTGATAATGAAATGTGGAGAAGAAGATGAGTGAGTAGCAAGAAAAGGATATCATTCAAATTTGAAGAATAGACATTTGAAGATGAATAAGAGTATAATTGTGAAGGAAATATGAAGAATATTGAAAATCTAGATGAAAGAATATTTTAGATCTATAAGAAAGTCATTTATAGATTTGTGAAGCATTTATGGAAGAATTATGAAGAAGATTTTTATGCAAATTTGTAAAGCATTTATAGTAGAATCTTAAGGAGAAATCATGACTATTCCAGTGGTCATCTCCTTTAGGAAGGATCACATCTCTTCATAGGAACATGAAGATATATATTGGCATAAGAAATATGTTCTGATTAGTTAAAACTACAAGAGGCTCGAGCCATTACATAACCACTAATAAGATGAAAGAGTGAGAAACTCCATGGGACTCATGAGGAGTGAGAACCCAACACCCTAGAGCTAGTTGCCAAAAAAGAACAAAACCAACAACTCTTAAGCAAACAGTAGAAACCAAAGACAAAAAGAATGATAAACAAGAAGAAGAAAACACACAGGCCCACCCCCACTGAAGGCATAAACCAATGGTCTACGTGGTAGGGGGCTTCGCAAACTTCCTATCTTGATTCAAACCTTTCACCTTCTCAAAAAAGGAGAGTTGTTTGTTGGATCTCCTACCAAATGGCAGAGAGTAGTTTTGGAGTCACAATCACCTTGGAAATTGATGCCTCCAACCCTATAGCAAGGGAAGAGTCCAAATGCCTCTTCTTCTAAGCCTTCTTCTTCTCGATCTCTTCTTAGATAGCTTGTAGGGTTGTTGAATTCTTATTAAGCATTTCATTACTCTACAAAATCACATCCTCCACTTTTCTCTTGAGGGACACCTGGCTTCTCTGAATCTCCTCCATAGCCTTAGTAGATTTCTCCTTGTCCTCTTTTTGGTCAATCTTCTCATATAGCCCCTTCAATTCTTCCTCAATACTTTCCCATTCTTCAAGCTTCTTATCTAAATTGTTAGCTACTTCTTAGACTCTCTAGTCTTTACAAAGCTGTGTCACACTTTTATAAAGGAAATGGCCAATACCGATTCAACTTTTTAAATTGAATCAATAGAAAGTGAAATATATGTTTTGAATTTTGAAATGATGTAAACTAATAAAATGTATATCCTTTTGTGTATTTTATGTTTGTAATTTTAATAAAAAATTTAAAAATTATTTGCATATAGTTTCTATAAAGTAAACACTATAATTTAGTTGCTCATAAAATGTTGAAATTGAAGTTACACAAGCCACCACACTTTATTTAATAAATTTGACCTTTTTTCGATTTTTTTGTGTATAGTGATAACTTGAAACTTTAGTGCATGGATATATTTTTTACTATTTTTTATAAATATATATTTTTCAATAAATTTAAAAAGTTGCATGTACTAAAATATAACTCTTTCCATTTGCCGCCACCTTTTTAATTCATTATTTAATTAAATTAGAAAATAATTATATCATCTTGACATAGATTCTTTTCTCTAGTGCATCATTTTTTTTTCAAAAATTTAAAATAATTTTTAGTATTTTTTCTTGGTCAAGATAATCAATCTTATATTTAGGTTCTGATGACCTACTTTCAATAAAAATAAAATGTAAAATATTAAAAATAATTAAAATTTTAAAAAATATATATTTTAGAATATTCACTTGTAGATATAAAAAGGGTATTTTAACATTTCAATTTTTTTTTTTTATAAGAGTAGGAGTTGTTGAAACATCTTGTTTTTAATATATATATATATATATATATATATATATATATATATATATATATATATATATATATTGTATTTAGACCCAAAGTGATATAAAATATACATTTAGTAGACACTTCCAATTGGAAAAGTTGTGGTCCATATATAACTTATATATAATGAATCTACATAGACAATATGTTTGACTAAAATTAATTTTTAGTTAGAAACACTTAAATTCACTTTTGCTGATAAGTTGGCATGAAACGTGACACGGTATTGTACTTTTACCACCTCCACAACCAAGCTAGAAGCTTTGGAATTAGCTTCAGTGAGGGCTTCCAATATATTAATTTTATTCCTTACCACATTAACTTAACCTAATAGCTAGTGGATGATAGCCTGATGCTTATTATAACCACCACAAATCTCATTAACTTTCTTTGTATAGAGAAGGAAGTCCCATTTTTTAGGTGAATTCATCGGAGAGGAAGGGGGTAACCATAGGTTAGGGTTGAAGGGGTACCCTCTTTGTTAACAAGGTTATTTGGGGTCCAATCTGACCTGGTTGACCAAGAGGAGGCAAAATTCTCTGAGGCATTTTCTTTATCATTTAGTTTTTTGATAATACTAACCACAGAAGGAGGGGCCAAGGGGATTTTAGCTTTAGCCATTCTTCTAGGGTTGCATTGGATAGGGGTACCCTTTATTTGGTGTTGGGCTTGGGCTCTTTGCAAATCGAGATATTAGAAATCTCAATGCATAGAGAAGGGCTAGAGTGATAAAAATTCAGGCCACTAGAAGGGGTTAAGTTTAGATGAAAATTGTTATGCTGAAGGATAAGCCCTTGGTGCAAGAGAAGGATATCTTTGGTTTGAGCCACAACAAAAAAAATGAGAAATAAAAGAAAAAATCCAATATGGGAAATTCATTTTCAACCCATACCTCAAGTGATTAATCATGGGGAAAAGTTGTGAGTGGAAGTGCTTGAACCTCTTATCCAGAGTAATGAATTTCATAAGGAACAAAACCACCTCTTTCTAGATACTAGGTAAGTAATTCATGTTGAATCCACTCTAATAATGGGCCACATTTTCACCTGGCTTCAAGGACCTTTTAAAATTTTCTTTGTAATTACCCTTTGGCTTCTTAGGGAAGGTTGTGCCCTCAACCACTAGACCCGTAGAAGCTCCTATAGTCTCCATAGACATAGTGAATTCCACCCCACCCATGTGAACTTCACCATTCACCCAATATTTGGCAAATTATTTTGATAGAGTAGTTAAATCCCTTCATACCTTCCATCACCAAATTTCCTTCCACCACTTTATTCCAGAGAACCCAATTACATGTTTCAATTTTTTGTAACTATCAGGTTCCATTTGGATGAGTTCCCCACCCATAGTATTCATAGTAAAACCAAGAATAGGACTCAAAGAGGGAAAAAAAAAAGTCGTATTTTGGAAAGAGACAATAAAGGGTGGCATTGCTAAAAGTGTGGCTATCAAAATATTTAAAAAAACATAGTTCTTTCTGATAAATGATTATATTACAACGTGATCGATAAAGAGACTGAAATGGCAATAATAAAATCTTTAAATCTCATTGGGAGGATTTTCTTCAGTGATAGTGGCACAAACAACATCAAGTAATTCGTGAAGTACTGTTTAGGTTTTGAAGTCCTTAGAAAAAGGGTCTAAATTTACCAATCTATCCATTATTTTTTTCCTTCTCCAAAGGTGTATTGGTATTTAACATGACCAAATGTAGCAATCATGTCTTGGCACTTTGTGATAATATCCTTCATAAGAAATATGGTAAGTGCGTGTTGAAAAAAATTATATAAAGATCATAATAAATATTTGAAGATAAACAAAATGTTCAAAGGCAATGACTAGTATTGAGAAGTTTGTTATCAAAGAACATATCCATTCTAAAGGTTGTCTCTTTCCTAAGAGTTTCATCTTTTCATGAAAGCATAGAGATATAAGATGTGGGTATGACTTGTGAAGATAGATTGAGTTTATTGAAATGGAATAAGAGATATGAGTGGAGAATAAAGATATATCATTCAAACATATCAAAGTAATTAATGAAGATATGCAACAAGAATGAGATCATTGAGTGAGATAAAAAGTGTGGATTGAACAAAGAGTGATATCATTTATACACTTGCAAATCCAAACATATGAAGAATGGATTTTTCAAAAGTATATATGTATAATTTATGAAGGATTTATGTGCAATATTATAGAAGATTTTAAAAGTAGACTTATAAGAGTTTATGAACATAATATGAAAGATTATTTGTGTGCATGAAGGGTAGGATCAAGAAGAGTTTATGAAAAATAAATATATCAAATAAATGAGTACATTTATGAGATTATTTTGATTTCATTTGTGAAGACATTAGAATGAATGTATGCACGTGATTTGTGAAAGAGTTTTATCAAGAATTCAACAAGTGTATGAGTATAATTGTGGAGAAAATTTGAAGAGGAATTTTGCATACATATTTCATATTATACTTCATAGGTTGGAGCCTTCTAGCATATTGTACTTCAAAGCTTGGAGCCTACTATTCTACGAGATCAAGAGGTTGGTGCCTCTTATTAAAAGATATTGGACTCTCTTATTGATTTGGTTCTCAAGTACAAGGATCAATGTGTCTAGTAGGTTGTTTCCTACAAATTCTCGACCAAGGATTGTAGTGGAAGGGATTTGAGTCTCCCATGGGTTGGAGACTACAAACTTATTGTAAGAGATTATTATATATAAGCAAGTAATTTTACATGTTTTTCTCCTATAAGGGTTTCCACATAAATTTTGCTTTCTACTTGAATAATTATTGCACCATGTGTTTTTGCTATTATATAATTGATATGCTCTTGGTAATACATTGAAAAAGTAAAGATTGTTGTTATACTATCTCGTAACTCAAAATTGAAAAGGCAGTAGTTTATTTATTTTGAGAGGAGATGTAGCAAAAAGCTTCTGAATCTACTAAGGAGGCCCTAGTTATCTATGAAAGACCAAAGAATAAAGGAAAGAAGAAATCAAAGTCTAGATACAAAACCCATGGGAGACCTAAATTTTCTAGAAAGTCTAAGGTTAAATGTTGGAATAATGGCAAGATTGGGTGTTTATGTACACACTATTAATACATACCAGAAAAATAAATAAGAAGAATTATTTACATGAAAAGTCTAAGAATTCTTCTCATGATGATGTAGATGCCTTTGTCATGGCCTTGATAACTCATGCATTGAAAGGTGTGTAATTGATATATTCTAGAGATTCCTTTCACATTATTTTATATGAAGAGTTCTTGTAAAATATGAAAAGAAGAAATCAAAGTCTAGATACAAAACCCATGGGAGAACCAAATTTTCTAGAAAGTCTAAGGTGAAGTGTTGGAATAATGCCAAGATTGAGTGTTTATGTACAAACTATAAATAGATACTAGAAAAACAAAAAAGAAGAATGATTTACATAGAGTCTAAAACTTCTTTTTAGATGATTTAGATTCCTTTGTCATGGCCTTGACAACTCATGCATTAAAAGGTGTGTGGTTCATATAGTATAGAGCTTCCTTTCATATGACTTTCTATGAAGAGTTCTTGTAAAACATGAAAATACGATAGTGGGAAGATGTATTTTGTGATGATTCTCACTTGAGAATAGTTGGTTATATTAAATACTAATTGGTTAAAAATGTGTGTGCTAACTTTTTGGTTTGAAATAATTTGTAATATGTCATATCTAAAATTCAAACAAATGTTTTCACTTTCGAGACTCAAATATACCACAGATTAATCATATTTTAGGTTGTTGTTACCTTTATATTTTTAAAGGCATTTCACAAGAGCAGATAAATCATATTTTAGCTTACTCTAACTTAATATTTGAATCTTAGAAAGTTAAAAATTCTTAAAATAGAGCTCTACTACTAGGACAAAGATTTAGAATCTCAAGTAACCACAGAGCTACAACTCTGATACCAATGTAGAAAACACCAATACAAAGATTTCAACTCTTTTCGCCAATAACTAGCAATACACAATAGAAGCATAAAAAATCATTGAGACATGCAATGATTTTTTTCATTCATTAAATTTGGAAATGAAACTACAAAATAAACTACAAACTCATAAAATAAACTAATTATAGCTACTGATTACAATCTAACTTGCAACATTCTTGAGCTACTCACAAACACTAAAAAACCTAGAGATAAACTTAGTTCACTTAACTAACTACTCACTTGGAGATTCTCTGACTTGGAGTAGTCATTGATCAACAAATCAAACACACAACTACTACTAGACACTCTAAATTTCTTAGAGAACACACAAAAATAATTCCCTCTATTACCAGTGCACACACAATCTTTTTAACAACTAATTGACTAGGAAAACATTCTTCCAGTTTGTCTCTTGTTGTTCAATCATTTTCTCCCTCAAATTTGAATTCAAACTTATATACCACATTAATTTCAACTAGGTATTGCTTCTGTAATGTTAGGGGCAACTGAAAGTGGATATCCCAATGTTTGCCCAAATCTCTCTAGCTGCAAGTTGCTTGCGGCAAGTTGCATTTACTTGTGCCTAACTTAGAGTACACTTGGGCAGGCTTAGGCCAAATTCATAATTCCAACATTAAGTCAGTTATTCATAGAAAAGTTGACACAAACAATAAAATATGTAAAATTCCAAGAGTAATATAACTATTCTACAATAAATTAAAATTTTGATAAGATAAATAATTATAAATTAAATTAACTCTAATAACTTTTAATTATTATTTGTAATTTTGTAAAATGACATAAATAAATATAAATAAATGTTAAACTTAAATCTAAAATAAAAAAATTAAAATGGAATAAATAAAATGCAAAGTCAAAATATACGAAAATCTAGTAAAAAAAATAATAATTTAAAAAATTTATAATAGATAATAAATATTTTAAATTGAAAAAATAATTCAATAAAAAATAAAACTATTTTTTAATTTATTAGAACTAAAATATTAATAAAACATGTACCTAAGAAATATAATTAAAATATTGCAACCATTATTAACATTAATTAAATCACAATCCAAATCCTAACCTTAAGATTTATCTTATCTTAAATGATGCATAATGTAGTTAGTTAGGGTATGTTCTCACATTATTTAGATAGATCTTTAGATATTTTATTGTGTCTAATAACTTAACTATAATTGTGGTTTTTTCTTTGTAAATTGATTTTGTGTGCACCTTGGGCTTAAACTAAACCCTAATTGAGTATTATAAGAGTTCATGGCTAGGATTATTATTAATTTGACATTAATACTAAATATTTCAAGTGCTTTAAGTAAAATTTTATTTCTATGTGGGATTAGTATTTTTGGATCTAAAATTATTAATCAAGTCACCACAATATTTTTTAAGCTTACAATTAACTTTATAATTATAATTATAATTATAATAAATAGTAATTTTTTAAAATTCATAAACATTTATTATTTAATACAAATAAATTAAACAAAATGAGATTTTCACTAAAATCTAGATTAAAAACTAATTTTCAATTCTAATTTATTTATTTTTGCATGCAAATCATTTCATATTAGAATTTTTAAATAATTAATAAATTAAATAAAATTAAATATCTCAAATACCAAATAAATATATAAAAAAATATTTGACCAAATGAAATTGTTTTTGACTAATTTAAAATGGGTTTTACAAGGACCAAAACCCAAATCCAAAAAGAAAAATGAACCAGCATAGATGAGAACAGTATCAATAGTCAAACTATCAAAAATACTAACACAAACCGCTCTCTCTTATGATGTCGGAACGAGCTTTGCACTCAGCAAGACTTGATCCCTGTTGGGCTCATTTGGAACAATGCAACTTCACCAGTAGACCAAGGACCCATTGACAGAATTATAATTTAGATAAGCTCACTCAATGACAACTCATCCCATGATTAGGGCAAATTTCAATATAGCGTGAAGTGGAGCGAATAAAGGATTCCAGGACAAAATAACAAGCAGAAAAAAGTTGTAGCGCCACTTATGAATGGGACTGGTCTTGCGTAGCGTGGATCTGACTCGATTATTAAACAAATTGCCAGAATCTCACCCTGTCCTTACTCTATTTGTTTTGGTCTTTGATCTTAAGGACGAGGAATCATGTCGCAGGAATCATCGTGATTTTATTTGTGACTGGATTTTCCCGGTCTAATTGAGGGCTAAACAATTGGTAACTGTATTGTTTCCTACGTCATGTCTTCTTCACAATTCTTCTTTGCTTTTGTTTTTAAATAGAAGCGTTTCAGTTCTCATTTCTACAGTCTGAGCGTTTCAGTTTCTTCTACTTTTATTTCTTTGCAATGGCTTCAAAAGCTTCATCAATGTTATTTCTCATTCTTGTCTTCTTTGTTATATCTTTGACACCAACTGATCATGGGTGTTCTAATTCAGCTGGAAAAGAAAAGAAAATGGTGTTGTAATGGTGTTATAGCTTTGGAAGTGTAGTCGCTATGGACGACACAATGAAAGAAGGACCTCATTCCTTCTCCCCCATTGTTGGAAGAACAAAACACTTGTGCCTCTTTAATATTACCAATTATTTACCTAATAACGTTCAACCTACTTCCCGTTTATCATAAATCTTTGCAAATTTTCTGTCCTTTAAATGGGATAAAGCACTCTTTCACTTCACAAAAACAAATACTAATTACCAATTATGTGGTAGAGTTTATCTATAGATATCTTCTTGTTATCACTTTGAAAAAAAGCATAAAGGTTTCCTAGAAAATTAAGAAACAACCTTACGCCGACATTAGAAAAAGATACTTAAATCATATCAATTGAAGTAGCCTCACGGCCCCAAAACATATGATAATCAAAGTAATTCGAAAATAAGAGGTAATGAATTTAAAGTTACTTTTGCCAAATGGATGAATTACACCCAATATCATTGTGCTTATGCAGATATATAAAACATGAAGACTCCTCACAGAATGCACAAAGCAGTGAAGATTCAGCCTAATATATTCTCTCGTGTGTAAAGAAATTTATATACTCTCAAGTTGATGGGAACAAGCAGGGCGACTCACCCTCTCAAACAATGAGACTTTTTATTTATCACTCACTTTTAGATCATGTCTGAACCGTAACACTCAGCTTAAATGTGAGATTGACTCCATCAAACGCTACAACTTCAACAATAACAAATCCATGGGCGAATCTGAATTGCCCAGTTCCTCCAACAACAGACAGCTCCCTCTTTGCCGCCTGAGTTCTTATTGTCCCCTGGATCTCAAGGCTGCTTCCATTCTCAAATATAAGAGAGGAAACCATATGATAATTCTTTCCACTTAGATCTGTATTGGCTTCCACTCCTTGAAGCCTTCCCAATAGCTTGGAATTGGGGTGAGATCCTTGGGTTATGGCGTTGTCTATTACAAAAACTGTTCCAAATGCTTCAACATTCGAAGACGATCCATTCACTCCTCCAGCTGAAAGTACCGTAGCATTCGCTCCACTCACTATTTCCTGCACGTAAAACACCATATTCTTTTCCTTACAAGAAGCTCCTGATATCACGAGGAAGATGGGCACAAGGTTTAATAGTAATACAACTAAAGATGGTTTTAGAGCCATTACAGTGGGCGAGCAAGGAATTTCAACTGGAACAAAAGTGCTGCAAATAAAACTGGAAATAGTGATAAAAGTAGAAATTTGACAGCTGGTTGGTGGGAACTGGGATGATGTACAGACTTAAACAGTAGCGGGGAATCTCAACAGCAAAGTAATAAGAGAATAGTATGATGGGAATAATGAGTCTGCACTTGCTATCTATAAATAGCCAAGGTCATTAAAAAAAACTATTTCTATTCCAATTTCCAATGCATGTAAGAATAGGGTTCAGGAAAATTTAGGGTTTTCAAAGGTAAACGGGCTAGCCCATTGCCGTAACGTGCGGGACTAAACGGTGAGAGTGGGTAGAGCTGTGGCACATTGACCAGGCTATTGTGGGTAATCAAACTGAAGAATCCTGATAAATGGGTGTAGAAAGTTTTTGCAGATGTAGGCGCTTAGTGCTTTTGGACTCGTCTATAGAGATAACGTGTGAAGTTGGTAATGAAATATAATTCAAAGAGATCCGATTTTTTTGAATGTTGAACCAGTTCGTCCTGCACTTTCTTTTCACATTGAATTACTCTCGAAGACATGAGCAATATGGACAACAGTTGCATAATATCTAACGATATCGTAGATTAGTACATCTGAAGATGAAGAAGAGCCGCATAATGGCTATTGGACAAGGAGGTGTGAGGTGTGAGGTGCCATAGAATATTTGATCTTTAGTATAGGTAATTGACTTTATTTTCTTCTAGTTTAGTTAAAATGTATATATATTAATATTTAATTTATTTTTTAATGGAGGTTTGTTCATAAATTTGTCTTTGGGCTTTTTTTTTTTTATGTGAGAACTTTCTATTTAATAAGACTTGATTTATGGTGAGAACTTTTCAATTTTACCAATAGACCAAGGATTCATTGAAAATATTTTATTATTTAGATTAAATAAAGAAAATTTGAAATTAAGAAATCATGTACATTATTTTGAAAAGGAAATGAGAACGATAAGAAGTTTAGTTTTATGATCAAAGAATGATTGAAAAATTGTTATAGCATTAAAATCTATGTATTTTTTAATTATAAAATGATTGACAAAAAGATAATGTGATTCTTTAGTTAAAATGGACATTGATGAGGAATTGATATTTTTCTAAATAATGAGGTAAGGTTATTTATATGAACTCGTTTAAAGAAGGAATACTTATTTATAATTTAAATAATTATTAAAAAGAAACCTTTATGAAAGGATTTGATGATTTAGTAACCATCCTTTGAAATGTTATATAAGTCAATTATTTAAGACTTGGAAAGAGCATAGAGATCACTCAGTAAGAAAAATGTGGTTTGCTAGGCTATGGGCATGGGAGAAGGGACATATGAGATGTGTCCAACTTGGAGTATGGAGTGCGTTCAAGATTATCTTGGTTAGGGATAATGATTGTGAAACATGTGTATTGTTTTTAAGTTAGTGTTGTTTCCCCCTAAAATGTGTCATTGCTATGAGGGTCTAGGCCATTGAAATCTTCCTAAGGTGAGAGTAACCTTTCTAAGAACTATGATTAGATAAGCATTGAAAACAAATGTTGTTAAAATATATTCAGAATATTATATATAAGAATTTAATGATAATAAAGTTGAATTTCATGATGGTGTTATTCAATTAATTGCTCCAATTATTTACTTTAAGATTCTTACTAAATTATCACATATGTTTATTTTACATTGGTTATTTACATCTATTTTAAAAACATTATGACCTAGTGCATGTGGCCCGAATTGACTGGGGATAAATCTGTAAAATTCCAAGAGTAAGCTAAAGTTGAGTGGTCTTAAATAGCGTGGATGTGACTCCAATTTTAAATCTTGTAAATTCATATTGCCAGATTCCCACTCTGTCCCTACTCTATTTGATTGGGTCTTTCATCTTTGATCCTTAATGACTTTATTTTTGACTTGACTTTCATGTTGTAATGGAGGACGAAACGAACGATTTGTTGGCCGACTGTATTGTTTCTTACCTCATGTCTTCATATTCACAGATTCTCATCCTCTCTTTACTCTATTTGTTTTGGTCTTTGATCTTAAACGACTAATTATTCAACATTACACTTGTATTATTTTAGACTGATTTTTTTAGGCAAAATGATTGGTTTGACTGTTTCCTACACTACAATCCTAACATTTCAATATTCATATAATAAATTTTTTGAGGTCTTCCTCAACATTATGTTCTATATTTAATATTTAGTAAAAGAGAATTAGAAGTATAAGAGTAATCATGGAAGGAGGATTGTGAGAATCTATAGAGAAATATAGAATGGAAAAATTAGTCTTTTATAACTATTTGTACAACGTGCTAGTTTTGAAATTATTATAACATTAGTATTTATTAAAATACATTGACTCTTGAAATTATTATAACATTAGTATTTATTAAAATACATCATTCAATGTAATGAGATAGATACACATTATCTGGTTCATTCTTTCTAATCAATTACATTTTTATATTTATATTTCATGTTAATGATTAAATCCTTTTTTATTTAGCTTTAATCATGTTTAGCTGCTAATAAAATGTAAGAAATGAATTGAATGAAGTGCCTCTATGTTCTTATATTAATTTTTTAAATGTTTTTGTATTTAAAAAATTGTAACTTAAACATATGGTTTCTTTTCATTTCAATATCACATTTTTTATTAAATATTTTAAGTTTGGTGTACTAATTATACATGTTTTGAGGGGCTCACACATTTGGATCGATTATTTATCAAATATTAAAAATGATTATTTTATTCTGACATAGAATCATTCATTTTAAAAAAAATGAAATAATAAGTACTATTCATTACTTTATTAATACACCAGCTTATTTAAAATTCATTGATCAAACACAATATGAGGTATGTAAAGGTAGGATAACCTATATTTCACACATTTGAGTGTTTGGTATTATGCTTTTATTTACATACCTAAAATAATGGTCTAGGTTTTATTTTAAAACTAATAAATGTATCTTCGTTAATTATGATAATAATGTAAAAACTTATAAGCTATCGAACCTTTCGACCTTAAAAATGGTATATTTAGAGTTGCAATTTTTGGGTAATTTAAAATTACGTTTGATAATGTATAGCCAAAGAAATAAAATAAAACTATAAATTTTCAAAAAAAAATATTTATAAGGAAAAGATGCATAGGCGGAAGAATAATTGATTTAATAGGACAATGCAAGGAAGAAAATAGTTAAGATTTAGAGAGTTAAGATAATAGTAGGATATTGCGAAGGCATCATAAACTAGTTGACAAGTATAGACCACCGTTTTTTTGTTGTATAAATTCGCTTTATCGTATATTAGTGAAAAAATTAGATTTGTGAAGAAATGTCCTAATTTAAAGGATCATGGGTCTTAGATGGAGGCCATAATAATCACATGATATAATTGAAAGAATGTGAGACTTAAGATCTAGTTGAGTTACCTAAGGGAAAGAATATGAGACTTAGGATCTAGTTGAGTTACCCAAGGGAAAGAATGTGAGACTTAAGATCTAGTTGAGTTACCTAAGGGAAGGAAACCCATTGGCTGCAATAGTGTGTTTAAAAAGATATATTGAGCCAATGAATAGTTAGAAAGATAAAATACAAGACTAATGGTAATGGATACTCTTAAATGGGAGGAGTTAAATTTAAAGAAATTTTCTCTCCTATTAAAAAACTACCTTCTAATTGATTCATAGATTCATACTTTTCATTTTTCCCACATACAATCTAGAAGTAAAGAAAATGGATGTTAAAATGACATTTTTTTATTTATTTTTTGTATCTAAGGATATTAAGGAAGAAAATTATATGAAACTAACTAATGGGTTTTTGTTTTTTTAAATCTGAAGGAGAGCTTGTCATATGATTTGAAATAGTAATTGTATGGTCTAAATAAGCCATCAAGGATATGATATTATAAGCTTGATAATTTCACATTGGATCATAATTTTTAAAAATGAATGTCGTCATTTTGTTTTTTTATTTTAATAATTAATGATCCATTGCAAATTATCATTCTCTACATTTATGTAATTAATTTATTAAAAATAATATATATATAGAAAGAGAGAGACTACAAAGTAAATTTTTCATATAAGGAACAACAAGAATAAGGGATAAAGTATTTGGTTTAGTTAGAGAAGATATATTTAGGTTGTTTTGTAGAGGTTCATGATGCATATGATTACAATCCAATTAATATCTATTTCTAAATTATTGGTATCAATTAAAAAATGAATTTGTGTCTTAACTATTAAGTTAAATACTAATTTGGAGAATATTTTTAATGATTCTTTTTTTTTTTTTTTTGAGGCTATTATATTCTATGGTTTTCTTTAACATTAGATATTGCCTAAGAAAGAGGAATTCTTAGAAATTTTATTTCTAACCCATTAAAGAGAATTAGATTTATGTAATCATAATTTTTGAATATTTTTAAGAAAATTATAATTATTTTATTTTGCATCATGGTCCACTAAGATTCTTGATACTAAAGTGTTTATTGATTTACATTAGGTTGGTGACCTAGATATTAGTAGGTCTATTATTACTTACTTTTCACTCTATTTCATGGATTTGTTTGTTAGATGAATAAGAAATAACTTGCAATTGCATTTTTTATTATAGAAGGAAAAGACATTATATTAAAACATATATTTAAAGAGAAACTATGGTTATAGAGATTGTGTTCAAGTATTGAATTTGATTGTAAATAGGTTGGGTTTATAGTTTGAGTTTCACTTGTTTGGCAAAGATTGTATTGTACAACTCTTGTTAGAAGCATACTGATGTTTAATATATCATCATATGATTGATGTTGTAGAGTTATGATACAAAAGGTTTATACTTTGGTTAATATTTTAGATACTCTCTATATGCTAGTGAGCATAATAAATTTTAATTGGTGTAGAGAGGCAATGCTTTTTGAACGTTCTAGATATTAATTTATTTTTTACTTTGCCTTAATGTATTGGAATGTAAATTTTAAGTAACATACTTTTAGGAATAATTGTACTATTTTCCTTGTAATTCTTAAGTATTGTAAATATACATGATACATAATGTCTGGTCTCCAATTATGGTGGAATAGGGCTAAGTTAGATTCTTATGTGAGAAAGAGGATTTATTTATTATATATTTAACCTCTAGGATAATTGAGATATTGTAAAGAAGTGCATTTAATATTACATAGAATTTGATAACTTTATTACTTGTATGAAGATCTTTCATGTTTATTTCTACAACAAGGAAAACTATGCCTCATAGAATCCCTAGGATTAGGGCATTTTTCACAAAACCATTATGATGAAATATGTGACATATATTATTCCTAAGAGGCATCTAAGAGGTCTAAGAAGAGTTAAATACTATTTTTAGATGCTTGACATGATTTATGGTTCTAACTCATATTTTTTTATAACACTTGGTTGTCTCTTGTTTGTGATTTCCTATATATTAGAGGCATGAGAGAGTGGATTGTATAGTTGTTTTCATGTAATCTTATGTACAACTAGTCTACTATAAAAGTGACTTGTATTAAATTATATTTCCTTACAAATTAATATAAAGCTTGATATTTTTAAGGTAAATTTTTTCCCATAAGAGCTTCTCCAAGTATATTTATTGCATGGTTTTAATTTTATGAGTATATTGGTTTTTCGTATTGCATCATAATTAAATAATATGAGTTTATTAAACTAATCTTATAATAATTGAAAAACTATATGTTCTTCAATATTTCCATTATGTTGTTTACTATGAATTTCACTTCTATAATAATCCATTTAATTATGGTTCATGCAACCATATATACTTTGTAACATATTTTGTAATATATATTGATGCCTAGTAACATTTTTTATTTTTATTTTATTTTTCTATACTTTAGAGAAACAATTTTCTCTTAATGAAAACAAAATAGTATTTTATGTTTCTTACTCTACTGTCTAGTAAATTGTTGAGTTTTCTAATTATTAAGGTTCAATGTTGAATTTATTATTTTTAAAATGGCATTTTAGTATCTAAATGACAAATATTGACTTAAGAAGTGGTTTTATAATAAATTGAGTTGTAAAAGAAAAAATCATAATAGATCATAAAATAGATTAACATAAATGAAGGAAATATGAATATGAAAGAAAACTATATGAATTGTAGTTCAAAAATAAGTAACTTGGAATAAAATAAAATAGATGGCCATAAGAGTGGTGTATATTACCCATCTTTTCCCCATTCCATCCTCCTCTTGAAAATGAAGAACCGACTTCTAAAATCTCAAAGGTTCTTTCACAAATCACAATCAAGTCCCACGTTTATGAAACTTGTAGACTGCCCTTATTAAAGTGCAATATTTTTAGGGATCAACAACCACTCTTTTAGAAACTTTTAGCTTTTTATTCCCAAGTCTCACTCAGTCCTCTTAGCCAAATTTTATTCCACCTTAAGAATGAATTGGTAGGTTTCCTCCATGGTTTTCATCTAAAATAGACTCAATTCCTCTTCAATATTAGTTCTAAGGCCATGGATACACTACACCATCTTCTCCTTTCCAAATTCTCTATGGTTAGTTCTTATGATAATCTTATTGAACTACTCTATGTACTCTTTTACTCTTTTCTCCATTTCCCTGGGTTTTGAAGTCTCTTTGAGATTTCCATCTCATATTCAATGGGTTTTAATTGATTCTTCAATTTCACCACCATCCTCTCACATTTTGTGATTCTCTCCTTTCCTCTTTGGTTTCTATCAAGTTGAACTTCTTTCCACCATATAGCAACATGCCCCTTTAATTTGGTTTTTTCATATCTATCTCTCTCGATATCTTCAACTTCTTCATATTCAAATTAATCTTCGATCTCATTTATTTAGTCAATTAACTCCTTTGAATTTACAATACAAGCATAACTACCAATTTTGGCAATGGATTTCATAATCTTTAAATGGTCTAATTCCTTATTTTCTTAGCTTTACTCATTCTTATTTGGGATTCTCTTCTTCTTATTGTTTCTTTACTCCTCTATTTTATTATTTAGGCCCCTTTTCCTATATTCTTCTATAGCATCCAATTATTTCTTCATTATCCTTATAATATCCCTCATTTCCTCTTAACTTTCAACAACATTGGCCATCGCGTACATCCTCTTTGGTGGCATCTTTTCTTCAAATATTGTGTGAGTACTTCAAGTCAACAATCTAGCTAGAAGGTTGTAACTACCTCACAATTCAGTGTTCTACTTACAACACTCACAATCTACATCTGGTCAACGATTTGTCCATTAAGGAGAATTCAAAAATACTTTGTCCCAAAGGATTTCAATCTCACTCTAATACCACTTGATGCAATCAAGGATGGAGGGTCAAAAATAGATTATCGAACCTTGCAACATAATCTAGCATAACACAAGTAATTAAAGAAAATATGCAACTTTATTGATCTAAAAATAAACTTATACATACTCATAGGCCCTCCCATATGCATTTTGCAATAGGCCCCATTGGCCACACTTGCAAGCTCACAAGCCACCACAAGATTATTACCTACTTACATGCAAAATTGGTTTTGAATCCTAATTTCCTAACTCCATAACTCTCTCTCTTTCTCCCCTTCTAATGAATTCAAAGAATAATTATATATTGGCTCCAAGCCTTATCGGTGATCAACATCAGCCTCAACTAAACCCCAAGTTGAATGCCCAATGAAAAGTGTATGTTAGCCCAAAGTAGATGATGAAGTGCAAGGGTTGATGCACAGAGGGGTGTGGATCCATTTGGGGATTGTCTTTACCCATAGCTACTATGTGTTGAGCTGTGAAGACTCTACAAGGTACAAATGAATTTCACATGCTACATCCCATAGGTCCAATTTCAAGCTACTTTATTGGATGAGCTTCTAGTGAAGAGATCTTCTAGAAAACAAGTCTACAACTAATTTTTACCATGATTCTCCCACATTAATATGCAATAATTTTTACCGTGATTCTCCCACATCAGAGGTCATTTATTGTGAATTACGAATTTTGATTTGTTCTCAGCTCTAGTAGGAAATCTTGACACCATTAAATGCTTGTGTAAGTACCTTTATTAATTAAAAAATGGCAAGTGATGTGAGAGAAATTATGTGAACATTTAAATTGATATCCCATGTAAACAACATAGACTTGTATTTATGGTAGCTTATGGATGAAAAAGTGGTCGTAGGGATGTCTCATTGGAGGTTCTTTGACTTTTATCCCTTCTTAAAAAATATGGTTATTGTAAACATATAAACATGTAAGTAATTTATTGAGTATGCATTTAACTTACAAAGCATGATCCAATATGAACAAATGATCTTTTATTGTTGTCATAATATACTTTATTCTAATCACCTTGATTAATGTAAATAAACATGTTTTGATTATGCCTCATCTCCTACTCCTAGAATTTTTTATTGTGATGATACCACTTATTCAATAGTTGTTTGATGTAAGAAAGGAAGTCATTCTTTGAAGGTCTCTCCCTCTCACGTAGTTCCTTTGATAGTAAAGTTGGGTCCCAAGTTAGATTTTTATTGATTTTCCTAATTGTTACCAATTGTTTGGTTTCACTGCAAAATTGTTGCCTTACAAGTTATTATTTTGATCCCGCTGTATTTTATGTTATTGCTAGTTACCCATTAAAAACTTATTTAACGTTATCTTAATAAAAAAACTTTTTATAAATTTTAGTTAAAAAACCATTGCACCATAACAACTATTGAAATTAGAAAATCCTCTCTCAAATAAAACTATGAACTTTGATTATTAAAAATCCTTGTAAATAGTTTCTCCCACTAATCTATAACGGTCTTGGAATCAATTCCACAATGAGTCAGTCTTCGTATGTCAGTCTCATCGTCGTGCTAAATGAGTCATTGATTTGACATATATGAAATAATTGCAAAAAAAAATTCTCTGTTTCATGACTCTAAACCCTTATACATTTTAGGGAATCGACTGAAGATGCTGAATTTTGTTTAAATCCTCCAACCGTAGTTTGTGGTAGACAAATCCTTCGACTGGTTTTGCAGATTCAAATTCACAGGTTTGACCTATTGAAAAAGTATGTTGGTAAATCCACATTAGAGACCATGTTACCTTCTGACGTTCTATGATGCAACGGAAAAACCTAAAGTCTAAAGTGACTAATAAATTCTTTAATGTTTAAGATTGAGAATTGAAGGTAAATCAACATCCCACCATGTTGAACAGAAATTAGGGTTTGAACTCTTCAAATATTCTACTCACAACACAAGAATTGATTTCTATCTCAAATAGAGCTCATTTGTGGGCAATTGCTATAAATATGAGAAAAGGAAAGGCCCACTTATTCACCATTGGTAATCAATCCTTTGTGCCTCCTCAACATCTCTAATCATCATTGAAATGGCTTCAAAATGTTCAGTTCTTTTGCTCTTTACATTGATTTCCGTTTTGAGTTGTGGTGCATTAGCAGGTGCGCGGAAAGAGAACTTGGTGTTTTACGCCCATGAAATCAGCCAAGGCCCGAATCGTACAACGCTTACAATTGCAGGAGTGAATGGAAGTTCTTCAGTTCTGTCAGCCTTTGGAACAGTAAGCGTCGTAGACCATGCAGTCACTGAAGGGCCAAATGCCACCTCTAAAATATTGGGAAAATTTCAAGGACTAGTGGCCACTACAGATTTCAGTAGAAGCAATTTTCATTTGATTTTTTCTGTTGTATTTGAAAATGAGAAATACAATGGAAGCTCGCTGGAGATGCATGGCACTATTAGGTCTCTTGAGCCCCACTTGGAACTTTCTGTCTCTGGAGGTACTGGGCATTTCAGATTCGTTACTGGGTATGCGGTTGTTGAGATTTTATCAGCCGTTGCAGGTTTTATTGATTACAAGTTCAATGTGACACTTCGATCATATTAAGATTGTATTTGATCTTATTAGTGGGGAATAAAGGGTGTTAGAACTATATGTTTTTTATAGCTAATTTGTAATAAGTGCCCATTTATTTCTTTTGTTCTTAATCGAATATGAAGTGGGCATAGCCCCTGCACTGGATCCCATATAGTATGTTGTTCCACTTGTTTTGTTGTAATTGTGATCTGGGTTTTCTATTGATCATAAATTGTTAGATTTTTCTGAGATTTTACTGGACATAATTTCTAGAGATGTAATCCCATAATATAAATATTACTTTTAATGTCGATTGCTGAACTGGTCTTGTATATTACAGATGTGTGCGGATTATGGGATTTCGATCCATACCAATAAAAGCACAAATATTCTATGTGCGAAGTCCCCAGGCTCCTGTAAAATGATAAATGTCATTTATGAATAATTGTTTGGCAATTAGCTCCAAACCTTTCTGGTCAAGAATGGCAAGCGAGGATTTTAAGGAGGTCGATTACATTTAGTATTCATCTTTCAGATTGTGTGTCGGATCCATATATTTTATAAAAATAATTAAGCAAAATAAAGTAAAACATGATTCGAGATACATATGTCGACTTTAATATAATATAATTTATGATGGTAATAAAGATGAAGGTTGGGATGTTCCTTATGTCACTGTGGACCCTGCTAGATGGGTAAGTCTGATTATCAGAGCCTCTGTCTTGGCTGTTGCTGTTCTAACCACTTAGTTGCTCTAATTATTTGTGTTTTTTTAAATATCTGAGCTCTGCCCTGTACCGCTCTCATGGTGTGATCTAGTATCTAGCCACCTTTTTTCTATGCGTGTGTATTATATTTTTTCTATGCATATGTGTATTATATTTTCATAGAGAAAAGAATAGAAGTTTGATGAAAACTGAATGATTGACGTTTATTGAAATAATTTAAAATTTTGATTGTTGGAATGATGGTTTTTTGAAAAAGTGAACTCTCTTTGGGTTTCTTGGTTCTCTTTCTTGCCTCTCATTTGGTTCATTCGTTATGATTTTGATATTCCTATCCTTTAATTTCATCATCAATAGTTCTATTGGGGGTTGGGGGTGGTAGTAAGGGAAGTATCCTCTCTCATTTGTTTAAAGATATAGTAGTTGAATCTATATCTTGGATTCATGAGAAAGAATTTAATGTGGCTATAGTAGTTGTTGGAAATAAGATGATGTATTTTGTTAGTAAAATATGTCCTTTGGGAATGTCTATTTAAGAGGATTGTCTAGATATTAATTCCAATATGAAGCAATTGAGAAGAAAATATTTAATATTTCAAGAAAGAAATCTGATATGTAAGTGTTTATGTAGAGGAGTTCATTTATTGGGTTTTAAAGTGAAATTGGAAGACTCAAGTAAAATAAAAAAATGACCATGTGCCAAGGTGGATTTGATCACACTTCCTGCAAATGAGTGAGATAGAGACATAATCTTTTGGCAAGGTCAATATTTATTTAGCAAGAAAAGACAATTCATCTAGAATGTGGATTTTAATTCTTCATATATTGTAAACTTTATCCTATGTATACCATGTTTCATTCCTAAGATGAAAATTCATAACTCAACTACAAAAGGATTGCCTATCTAGAGCTAAGAGGAAAAAAAATATTGTGATCAATACTCTTTGCTATTTCCAAATAATGCAATCTATCAAAAGGGGGAATTATATGAACCTAATTTAAAGAGAGATTATTCTTCCCACAAAAATTAGGTTTTACATTTAAAATATTTAATAGAGAAAATCTTGTTGTGGCTTGACTATTTTTCTATTTATAATGGTCTTTATCCCAATCTTTATCTTAGACTAATTTTTCTACAAATGAGCTATTGAACCTTGTATTTAAGAAATTTTCTCATTTCTTTTGTAAAAAAATATTTAAATTGTAGCTCAACATACTTATTCTGTGTATTATGCGATAATGGAGACGAGAGCTAGGGCCAGGATGAAAACCCTAATTGTCTATATTGGTGGAGGATCCTCCACTTTTGGAAATGGTATCTCAGAGGAGGATGTAGATGACTCTCCTAATGATGATGAGGAACTTCTTCTAGACATACTATTGGGTGCCTGTGTGCTTGCACACTTGGAGGCTACAAGAAGTTCTTCTTGACAGTACTCTTTGGGTGAGATTATGCATGGGTTGAATGGAGCTATGGATGGGTTTGAGGGTGGGAAGAAGTTTTGGTTTGAGATATCCATGTGTCCCTTGGATAATTTGGTTGTCGATCCCTCCATCTGTGGCTTCCATAAAGAGTTCCCTTCTACTCCTCATTCCCTAAAAGGGCTTGTATTGTCTAGGCCTAGCGTAGATCTAGTGGTTGTGAGTTCTTTGGATAAAGGATCTAATGCTTTTTCATGTTCAACTTTCCCTCTATTTCTAGGGAGTTAGCCCCCTATGTTTCCCCTATTGTCTTGTTTGTAGTGGGAGAGGGGTCTACCAAGCCAATTATAGCTTTTTAGAATGTTTCGGTGGAAGGTCTCTTTTCTTTATTAGATACAAAGAAGATGAAGGTTTTAGAAAACTATGCTTTGGGTTTTCCAAAGATAGTCTGGAAGGTCATTGGAGTGGAGGATGATTCCACTGATGTTCAAGCTCCCCCTAAGTATTCTCCTCGTTGGGAAGTTTCTAGGTTACTGCAGAACCATGATATTTTGCATGATGTTGTTGGAAAGATGGGCATTGGTGCCTCTAAGGTTACTACTTTTTCCCTACACAATGTTGTGTTGTCAAAGCCTATTGTCTCTCCACCAACAGTGATGGCCATTATTTCTTGTGAGAAAGTTTTAGAAGTTGAGATTTTTGACTCTTATTTTTGAATCATTAGTTTGGTTTAATAATTTCCTTACTAGTAAATTTTATAGAAATCTACATAATATTAACACTCTTGAGTCTAGAAGGTAAAAGGTCAAGTTAAGGTAACCACATCAAGACAAAAAAAATATTTTTGTTCTTTTAATTTATTTAGAGGAATGTTCTAGTATTGTTGATGGGGGTCCCTAGTTCTTAGGTCAGAATGGCCTTTTTCTTTCTAAGTAGTGTCTGAGTTTCAACTCCTTGAACACCATCAAGCTCCCAGTGTGTGTTTGTTTATCAGGGATGCCTTTAGAATATTGGAGTTACAGAAGTGTTATGGTCATGACCAACACTTTTTAGAAATTTTATGCTATTGCCCAAATTTTCAAATCCATGAAATATCTATTTCATGCAAGGTTTTGTGTGTTGGTGGAGAAGGATAAAGTGTTTCCCTCTCAACTACTTTATCCTCAAATTTTGGTAAATGGATGAATGTTATTGAATATGAAAATTCTCCAATTGTCTTCAATCATTGTAACAAAGTGGTTCATTCTACTAGTTTGGAGACCATTGCAGATAATCATCTAGTTTGGAGGAAAAATAAAATGTCTTTGATTCAAGCACAATTCTCTTCTTGGTTTAAGGAAATCAAATTATGGATAATAGGGGGATGATATCCTTCTGTCTCCTAATGCTATGCATTGTTCTGGTTGTTTGATGGACAAGAAGTGGTGCCTAGAGGAGAATGATCAACTTTTTCCTTCTAGTCTTGAGAAGTAAAAAGTACAAAATGTTGAAAGAGGAGAAGATTCTCATATGCTTAATCTTACAATTCCTATTTGTAAATCATGGGATTCTCCTTATTCAAGAAAAAATTAGGGGAGATGGACCCTAGTTATAAGGTTAACCAAAAATATTTGCACCATTTTTTAAACCCCCATGAGTTGGTTAAGTTTCTATTTTTTGTCGTGTTATGCTTGTTAGCTTCTAGTTGCTATTATATTTCGTTTGGTTTGATTTCTATTAGTTATCCTTGGTAATCTTGTTGCTATTTTTTGTGGGAGATCTTTGATGTCCTATTGTGCTTAATGCTTTATTATTATTAATGTAAAAGGTTCTAATCCCTTTCAAAACCCTTCTTACATTAATGAAAAATAATTAAACTATTGACTTGACACAAATGACTTTTTAATGGCTTAAGTACCATGTAGGATTGAAAACATAAAATTTTATAGTAAATAGTGTAGCTCTATAATAAGGGTGTTCCTCATTAGACAATCCTATATATCCTAAGTAAGAATAAATCTATTGTGATGGGAGTTAAAAAAAGGATTTACTTGTCTAAAAGATATATATATTTTTTAAAAGGGTCACTCATAATCTAGATGTTCTTATTTATTAAGAAAAGATGGATTTTTAATAGGGCCCAAACCCTAGTACAAAACAAGAAGGTTACCCAAAGAGTAACCAAGAACAAAGTAAAACAACAAAGAACTTAACCAAGCATGTCTACTCATTGTTAGGATATAAATATAGCAAGAATACCCCAATAACCAACAAAGAAATAGTCGAACAAGAAGGAACATACTCAAAAATAGCAAAATATGCATCACTAATAAGTTAATATAAATATGAGTTATAACCCACCTTCACCCTGAAAGGCATCACTTAGGAAGGAGAGGCCATAGAATGACATTTTATATATTACAAAAAGTAGAATCATCTAGAACTAAAATCTTAGGGGCGAGTTGCATTCAAAATAAACTAAAGAGACTCCTGCTATATGATAATAAAGGAGGGGGAAACCTTCTTCATCTAAGAGTAAGTATTAATAATAAAAAATGGAAGAGGAGAAGCATAAAAACAAGGAGAGTCTTTGAGAGAATAAAAAAAGACATAGCCTTCTAGACACATGGACCAGCTAAAGCTAAAGGACAAGGAGGCACCATATAAATAGGATCATCATTTGAATCATCAACTAAGTCATCAAAAAATACCATGAGATGGTTAGGGAGAGAATTCTTCAATAAAGTTATCAAAAACACTATGGGAGAAAGCACATGCCAAAACCTTAGTAGCAAAACAACACCTATAACAAAAAGGCATGCCCTCATGATCAATGTTTTAAGAAAAGGGCAAATCATTCACTTGAAAAAAAATCTCACTTAAGTAAATCCTTTGATAGATCTATATCCACAACAATATGGGTAAATTAAGTAAGATAAAAAATGAATAATATCCTTGTCTACCTTTAGAAAATAGTATAGAGAATTAATAATGGCCTAATAGGCCCATGTAAGTGAAAACTATAGGGGAAGATAAGACAATCTTACTCAAATAGGGGAAACATCAATCAAATTATTTAAATTATTGAATTAGGGAATCTAGGGAAGAAGCAAGAGAGGATGAGAATCCCACTTATAATCACCCATAGCAAGAACAACCTCATGTTCCTTAGGTGAGACAAAGAAAACAACAAAGAATCCATGAGAACAAGGGTAAATTTTCAGAATACCCTCAATCACTAGAGTCTAATGTTCCCAAATACATCATTTAAAGGTAAGAAGTGTGGCTAAAAATGACAAAACCTGCAAATCAAACCTTTTCTCTCAAAAAAAATAAAAATTGTCAACCACATCTTAGCCCAAAACCACCAAAAGCGTAGTAGAGGCACTTTTGGATAGCATGCAAGGCTAAAGAAGACACAAGTATTGAAGAGTTACCTAGGAGATTAATAAAGGATGCCCTTGGTAGAGAAGGAACAATTGACCTATGAGCAAACCCAACACCCCATGACACGTAGACATAGACACAAGCACAGGGGAATCTACAATCACGACCATAGGAAAAGTAGAAGTAGAAGGAGCACACACATCAGTCAGGCCTACATTTCCACCAACAATAGGAAGATCCAAAACCAGGTCACACACAAGGGAGATGAGTAGGAAACCAACATCTAAAAAGAGAGGGAGCAAGAAGCCATTGAAGTCAAAATAAAATCTTGGTCCAAATTCCTCAACACTTACAATAGATATTGTTAGCTACCATATTATAGCTTAATAGTTCATGATGTGATAATTAATGAAAATAAATATGCATACAAAGTATAATGGTTGACAATGATAAATAAAAATTCATTTTAAATAACAACTACTTCTTAAAATTCTACTCAAGTGGTCCTCGTTTTGATGGTTTGTGTTGTTCCTACTCTAATAGCCCCTACCAGTGTGGTTGTTATTTTCTTAATTCATGTTGCTACTATTCTTTTGGCTCCTTTTGGCACTCCTTCAAAACTATCCTCATCCCCTCCGTGGTTCTGCACTCCCTATCTCTAGACTACCACAATCTTGTTTTGGACTCAACAACCCACTTGTTGGACTCATCTATTGCTTCTCATGGTTCCTCCATTAGTGGTCCTTTCAAAATTTGACACAAAGATGTTTATTCTTGCACTATTGTTCATCACAAAAAGAATGTTCAATCCCTCTCGACTCAAGAAAATCAAATTGTCCCATTGAGCCCACTCATAGGTCCCAATTTTGATCTTTAATATCTTATTTTGGTTTGTTTTAGTTTAGTTTAGCTTAATTGTATTGTGTTTTAGTAACTTTTTGGGTAACCCTATTGTTCTATCCATCTACTTCATGTTGTTAAGTTGTTCTTTTTTAGTTCTATAATAGGTTGGGTCCCTTCCCCATTAAATTTAATAAAACAAACAATGGTAGATTTCTTTTAGTGGCACCCCTCCCCTTGGGCAATCAAACAAACCACTTTGTTGAAGCAAATGTGGCCTACATTGGTCTCAAATTATCTCTTTTGGAAGGTTACATAAAGCTTTGGATTGAAGAGGATTCTTTGAACATCATCAATTTCTTGAAGGGGATCCAAAAACCTAGTTGGACCATCCAAGGGTTGATTGCAGATTGTTTGGAGATTACTAATACCTTGGATGAATTTTTATTTCCCATATTTATAGGGAAGGAAACTTTGTTGCAAACTACTTTTCTAATATTGGTGTTGATAGTATTTCTTTTCGTACATGGGTGGCTAATGACCCTCTCCACCTTGTGATTAAAATATTGATTTCCAATGAGGCCCATGATTGCTAAGTGGTGGTCTTTTGTCTCTTAATGTTCAATTTTATTCCCTTTTATTTTACCTTAGGGAATTGTAGATGAGAGATCTTTATCAATCTAATAGAATTAATGATTTATTTATGTGGATAGATTTGCCTTTACAACTCATGATTAATCCTCAATTCAATTCAATCTATACTCCATGGATTATGGATATAATTTTCTTAGCCCTAGCATTTTTCTTCCTACCACTTTACTAGGGACCTACCTTGTTTTATCTAACCATTTTTTTCAAGTTACGCTGCCCTTCTTGTGCTGCCTTTCTTTCCCTGTTACTATGCCCTGCCTCTATCTAAGTGGTCCCCTTATCTCCATGGGTGGGGGATAGACTCTGCATGGAGCCTAATTTATATGAGAAGTGGCAGAATAAGACTTCCATTTTGTAAAATTTTGTGCGAGTGGGGTCACTCTGTTCTTGGAGAAGCTCCATAGCCATGACTCAGTGATGAAGGATTTACTTGATGGATGGAAGAGTGGGGCACTCTCTTCTTATAAGGTGCAATTGGTTATTTCTAAATACCAAATTATAGAGGTCATGAGCCTGAATTGTGAGGGAAAGAAGATTTATAGAAACCAGACAATATTGGAGGAAGTCAATTGATGCTCTATTTTTTAAGGGTGAAGAATTTGACAAAGTGAAAAGGATGAAGTTAGATAGATACAATAGTGTCACAATCAAACCTCTCTGGACAGACATGTTGGAAGTTATTATGAGGTATTTTACCCTAGGTGGTCACTTTACTAGTCTTTTTGGTCATCTATAGATTTTGTTGAATCATTTTCATCATAAGTGTCTAGTTTATTTTCCTTTTTATGTAGTCTTTTCTTTTATTTCTAGCATTAATGGTCATAGATTGAGCCCCACTACCCCAATCCTCCATGAGGGCTTTATTATTCTTATAATGAAATATGCAAAGTCTTTTCCCCTCAATCCCCCTATGGGGAAACACAAAATTGAGTATGCCCAAAACGTGATGGTGCATTTCTTTGATATGTTTACGAACTTTAAGGATTTGGTGTTGAATGAAGGGGCCTACTATCACATTGGTAATAGAAAGAAAAATGCTTCCCAAAAGAAACCCAAGAGATTCCCATCACACTCCTGGTCTAAGGACTTTAAAACTAAATATGATGAGGTGGAATTCATCTCACCTATGAGACTAAGCCCATCTAGAGATTTGCCAAGGAAAGCTTTAAAAAATGAAAATTCCAAGGCCAAACCCTTATTTTGATATTGGGGATCCCTCTAAACCCTACAAGGTTAAGAAGGTCTTTCAAGGTAACAGAGCCAAAGGGGCTAGTGTGGAGGTGGGGGAAATTACTGATGCGGAAGGTGAAATTCCTTGGTTTGTATTGCCTAGTTGTGAGGAGATGTTCATGCATAGAGATAAAGATGTTCAAAATATTAGTTATGATTCCCAAGGGAGTGTTGAGGAGGAGACCCCAAATGATAACCCTATGAATTTTGATGAGGATGTAGAGATCTTCATCTTAAAACATGTTGATGGACAACCCATTCTGCCCAATTGGTTTGTGTCACAAATTTATGACATGAAGGGAAAAGCCTTAGATGCCTCTATGATAAGGTTGACAATCTTTAGATGATGGGAAATAGATGGATGGAGAATAATGATGTCAAGCATATAAATTTTAATCAAGAGGATATAATCAACACACTAAAAATCTTGATATAATCAAGGTGATGGCTAATGATGTCTAATGATGTCAAGCATATAAATTTTAATTAAGAGGATATAATCAACACACCGAAAAGCTTGATCTCCAAGGTTAACATTAAGCTCAATATTATGGTTAATGTTTGCAAGGAGGAAGTTCAGAGAAATTCCAACGGTATTCATATGCTAAAGGAGAAAGCTTAGGTCCTAGGGATGGATGGGAAGAAGAAAAAAATAATAGTTCGGAGGTGTGTGTTGATGTTGTTGGTGAGAAAGTGGAGGCTATTGGTCTTGTTGTTGGTTCAAGTAAATAGGTTTCATCCAAGATGTAAGGAGTTAAAGGCTATTGATGTGCATGCCTAGGTTATTAAATAAGACATGGTTATGCATGACTAGAGCATTCATAGGGACATGGAAGCTACCAAGCTTCTCAAAGATTTATAGTAGGTTGGGTTGGGCTTAATTTCCCTATTTTGTTGTTTTATCATGTGCTTGGTTTAGTATATTTATATTTGGTTAGTAGTTGGCGGTCTTTGTAAAGGGTTTCAGGGCCCTTTCAAAACCTATTTAACCTAATAAAAAAATTTAATAAAAAATTATTATTATTAATTTACATTGATCATTATACAGCTCTACATGAATATTTTTTTAAAATGTAAATATAATCTCCCAATTATAAGAAAAAAACATTGAAATAAATGACAAAAAATATTAGTCTTTTAATCCTATTTGTCCATAGTTACCATTAAGAATGTACTAACATGTGAGACTCTATATATCAACTATAGGGAGTCTCATCTTGTTCATGTAGCATTATAGAAATTTATTCGATTTAAAATAATTTAAATTTATAAAAAGATCTTCCCTTTTTAAATTTTATTAAACATAAAATTAACATACTCTAAAAATAATAGCCCACATGTTAGAACTATTCATGTGGCATTATAGTGATCAATTTAATTTACAATGAGGTGAAAATTATATAATTATAACAAATTAATTCCTTCCATTAATGGTTGGAAACAACTATCATATCCTTAATAAATGGTCTAAATATATTTCTATCCAAGGCTTTGGTAGGTGAATATTCCTATCTAGGGACTATATAGTAATTAGTCAAGAATTCTTAGCTCTAATGCACAAAGTAATTTAAATTTTAGCTGTGACAAATATTATTTTCAATAATCTATTTTTTATAAATTTATGGAAGGGATTCCATGAATATCAAAGCTATGTTATAGGATGTAAGAAGAATATTTTATGTAGTGTCATGGTGATATCTCTCATAAGCCATCAAATGAATCCATCAATGGTAGTTTGCATAGTAACACTCCTATGTGATATATATTTATTCTTCACATTTTTTGGAGTCCTCAAGAGTACAGTACTATATGCCCTTAGTGAAGTTTTGACACAAATTAAATTAACAAATGAAGAAAGGATAAATGAAATTTACACAAAATTCATTTTAGCATATAATGCTACCCATATATAGCACTCACATCATAAAGCATTTGAAATTCAAGTGGAGGGTAATAACATATGGGAGGACATAAAATAAGTCAAGGAGGAAATTGATGTTGATAAGGAGGTTACAATTAATAGGGTTGATGTATAATGACAATGAGACCATCACTGCCTTTAAAACTCAAGTTATAGACATACACATTAAAAGTAATGGATATAAAAACTAAGGTTAAGGGAGCTGATATGAGGCAAAAATTTAAATAGATGGAGAATGCAATTAGTACCATCATTTATATTATTGATGGCACTATGAAAAAGGGTGTTATGGGTACTATGTCTAGTTAGTCTAAGATTAGGAAGGAGCTAAATAAAAAAGATATGATGAATGAGGACAAATATTTTGAAAAGAACAAGAATAAGAAGGCCATAACTGGATGGATAGGGTCTCCTAATCACTAATAGAGAACTGGAACCTAATCAATGCTCCCAAAAATTGATGTTTTTCTTTAAGTTGTTGTTCTTATGTCTTGCTATCTTTGGGTCAAAAACTACTTTTTGGTATTATGGCTTGCATGCCTATGTGGTTATTATTAGTACTTGACTCTCATTTAGACTTTCATACTCCTCATTATTACTATGGTTATAATATTTTGATAAGTAGTTAGGCCTATTTATTTTTTGCTAGCTATTCCTAGTGATGCAATGTTAGATTTGGTCTAGGTTGTAATAACCTTATTTTGTTTCTTTTGTTCTATGGAATCAGGGCCCTTCCCTTGTTATATAATAAAAAAGCATGAAATATCTCCTTTGATGCATCATATATAATTTCAATAAACATTAAAAAAAATTATTAGGAAGACAATTACTATTATATTTTGGTGTTGATGACCTACATTTAGGAAAAAGAAAAAAATAGAAAAATTCTTTAAAACTAAACTTATATATTTACACAAGAATAGTTTAATATATTTAAAAAATATTACTTACATGAGTAGAATTTCTTAGAAGATCAAGTTTTACAAATTATTTCATTTTTGTTCTCAAATTATCCAAAAGAATTATTCCATATGTATTTAGTGAACTCTTTTTGGTTGGAAAATTTATGCCATAAATCTAATTTAGTTGAAATAACCCAATTACAATATTTTTTTGTCAAAAATGGCTTATAGTTGAGAATGTTGAGTTTTATTTGTGCTATTAAGTTGGCTTTAAGCATAACATAAATTTAATAGGTCTATATTAATTATTTTTTTCAATAAGATTTCCTATCTTTAGCTTCTACATATGATGCCAATTGACATTAAATATTTGAATATACGAGTAAGAGGTAGAGGCTATAATGGTTTTAAACCTTTCACAAATCAACAAAACTAGAGATAGCCAAAAATGCTTCAACCCTTAATAAAATTACCTCATTCTTTATTAAAAAAATCATTAATTTTTATACCAAATATGAAGAATCATGGTGGAACTGTACTATATAAAAATATCTTTCAATCTTGATTGGCAAGATCTTCATGTGGTAATGTACGAGGTCACAAGGTCCAATCTCCTCCCATCCCATGTGGTTTCAGAGGATGTGTCGCACCAGCGTCACTAATCACATTAAAAAGTTTATCTATTGCGTTGTAGTTTATATGAGGACTATTGGATTCTTCCAATATGTATATGTATATGTATATGTATTGTTAGCATATGTTTGTCATTGATGTCATATGGTAAGTTTGGTTGCCAAGAACCTTGTCATTTGTTTGAACAATATTGAAAGCTATTGAATGTAAAATGGATTATTTATGCATTGGTAGACGTTGACCAAGTACAAAGGAAGTACAACAATTACAACAATTGAGGCAAGTTGAGTTAAAGTTTAGAGAACAAAAAAGTAAAAGCCATTTGTTATTTGAAATAGGTTTGTTGATGATTGTTAAGATGCATTGCATATATCAGTGTTGTGTTCTCTTGAAGTCTTAATGCAAAAAAGATAGTTAGAGTTTGTAATCAAGGGTTCGCAATGTGGGATTTGAATCCTATCTCTATGGTGATAGTAACTTGTGACAAGAACTAGTTACAATGATAGTAACTTTAATTATTACAATAGACGACATAATACCAAATGATAATTACATTAATCATTAAAGTGATATATATAGCTATTGCTAAAGTTGATAATATGGGAATGAAGTTTAGTTTTTTAGTAAATACCAGTAGTTAATTCTTGTTACAAGAACTTCATTGGTGGTTACGAATTCAATTTTGTAAGTAACAGATTCTACTAACTACTCAAAGTTTTTGAAATTTTAAAAATAAAGAAGTTTTTTTTTTTTGGAATGTGTATTGAAGAAAGAATGTTTTTCTTTTGTAGACTGTATGAAGGTTTAATAGAACGTTAAATAGAGAATTGAATGATAGATTTTTGCTCTCTATTACTAATGGAGATATAAGCAGATTATTTATGCCCATTTTTGTTGTAGATAAAGAGAAGTTTAACCAGTGATTTGTGTTGAGTACAACCCTATGTATGTGTTTTTTATTTCTTCTAATATTGAAGTAAATGTAGTAGGTGCTCTTATTTCTAGTAAGGCATATGTTGTAACCAATGAGGTTTGACCAATGAGGTATTGACTATAACCAGTGAAGCTCAATAAAGTTCATTTTCATAGAGGTTTTTCCACTCAAACACTTGCGTTATGTGGTATTTATATATGACTCTTGTGTTTTGAAGGTGGATATAAGTTTTGATGCTATCGATTTGATTTCTATGACTCGTTATAATGTGTTATAGTGTCATGGTGCTATTGTGTTAAAAGCATACCCCCCTCCTCTCTTAGTGGTCTAAAGTATTCTAGCAAGTGGTATAAGAGCAATTACATTCCTTGTAGAGGTTCAATAGCCCAAGGTTGATCTTGGTAGGGAATACTTGTGATCATGGCACAAGAGGGTTCTTTAGTTGCAAAAGAACCTTTGTTTGATGGTTCTGACTATGCCTTTTGGAAGGTTAGAATGCAAACTTATTTTATTTCTCTAGGAGTTGATGTATGGAGTTCAATTGTGAATAGTTATATTGTTCCTACTACTATACCCATTGATATTGCTGGAAAAAGGGAATATGAAACCAATGCCAAGGAAAAGCATGCTATACTTTGTGGCTTGTCTAAACAAGGTTTTGTCAAGGTTATGCATTGTAAGTCTTTACAAAAATTTTGGGATAAATTGAATAATATTTATTATGGTAATGATAGAGTAAAGAAGGCCAAAATACAAACTCTTGGAGAAAAGTTTGAAAGACAAAATGAATGAGGAAGAGAAGATAATAGATTAACTTCTTAAAATTGATAAGATAGTCAACGCTATTCGTGAACTTGGAGAAGAGGTAGAGGATAAAGATGTAGTTAAAAAGTCACGAGGTCTCTTCCATCTAAGTATGATTCCAAAATATCTGCAATATAAGAAGCAAAGGATATAAACATGTACACTATGGATGACTTAAATGGTGTTCTCATAACATATGACATGAGAACATGTAAAGATTAATCTTCAATTAGAGAAGCAACCTTCAAGACTATGAAAAAGGTTAAAGAAACCGATTTTGACTCTGAGGTAGATATAAAAGAATCTAACTTTGTTAGGAAGTTGAAAAAGGTGTCAGGAAAGTATAAAGAAAAAATTCTATTTAAATGTTTCAATTGTGGCTGAATAGGATATTTCACTGCCAATTTTCCTTATGATGAATCTAATAGTGATGAAGTCAGTGTTGACAAATAACGAAAAAAAAAATTCATTTAATCCTAGAAGAGAGTTCTTTCATAAGAAAAAGAAAAGTTTATATATATTAGAGATGTTGATGTATCTATAGTAATTTTGAAGACTTTGTTGATGAATAAGAAGAAATCGTATTTATAGTTGTGAAAAGTCCAACCACAAATTAGAAATATACACATGAGAAAAACAATGAATCTAGGATTGTAGATGTTGATCTTGAGGGTGAAGTAATTTGTGCCCGAAAAGAGATCACAAAAAGATCAAACCACGAGAGAAAAGGAAAACCTAATTAGCAAGATTACAAGTGTTGATTAATTGGTTGTTGATTTGAAAATATAACTTGAGGAAAGAAATAGAGTTGAAGAAGTGACCAAGGTAGAGTTGGGTTGCAAGTTAGAGGATTGTCAGAACTTAGAAACATAAATTGTCTCACTAAGAAAGAAGTTAGAAAGATATGAAAGTAACAACAAACTCAAAGGGTGTGAAGTTGGCCAAAGTTATAACAAAAATCAATCACAAAAATATAGTCAAAGGTTCAAATGCAGATTACAATTCAAAGAGAAGAAATAATGTGTTTGAAAGGTCATCATTTAAAGACAAAAGGTTCCCACTCAAGTTTAATTCTTATTTCTTTGGCTATTTTTTTTTATTCTAATCATCATGACCATAAGATTAATGAGTGTAGAGTTTGTTTAAGAAGAAGCCCTAATTTTGTTGGTTGAAATTCTCTTGATATAATGAATAATCTAGAATGTCATAACTATAATAATCTTGGTCATATAGTCAAGAATTTCAGATTTAATCTTGATAGGAAAGATGAGGAATACAATGCTAATATAGAGAGGAACAGGTCTAAATTAGTTTAAAGACTAAAGGAAGCTAGAAATATTGAAAAACCAAAAAAAATTAGGTTGCATTTCATACTAAAAATAAAGAATTGTGGGTGATTGATAGTGGTTGTTCAAACTACATGAGTAGTGATGGGGAGATATTTACCAAACTTGAAAAATTTGATAAAGGGTTTGCTAGTTTTTGAGATAACACTTTCACACGTCAAAATCTTAGGAACTTTGGTGTTAGATAAGAATATGCCTATTCATGATGTGTACTATGTATAATATTTGAACATAACTAAGCCAAATTTTTGACAATGGTTATAATGTTTTATTCAGTGCTTGAGGTTGTGAAATAAAGAAAAAATTGGGAAAGACAGTTGAAATAGGTAAGAGGACAAAAGGAAATTTATAAAATCTAAAAAACATCACAAATGGAGACAAACATGAATATATTTTCCTTATGAGACAAGTTGAAGAGAGTTGTTTGTGGCATAAAAGACTTGGACATCTAAACTTTGACAATATAGTCAAAGTAAGCAAACATCAAAATGTTAGAGGTATGCCACTCATTCACAAGCTAGTAAAGAAAACTTGCAAGGAGTGTCAATATGGGAAACAAACTAAAATTTAATTACCAATTTTAAATTAAAAGAGAATTTGTCTACTAAACCATTGCAGCTTGTCCATACATATTTGTGTGGCCCTACTAGGACAAGGGCTATTGGTGGATAAAGATATTTTATGCTTTGTTTCTATGGCTATACAAGAATGAATTGGATGATGTTTTTGAAGAACAAGTTAAAGGATTTTGACATATTTAAGGTGTTTAGAAAGATGCTTGAAAAGGAATCAGATTTAAAGATAAAGTTTGTAAGGTCAACTAAGGGTGGAGAATATACTTCAAGACAGTTTGAAGAGTATTGTGAATAACATGGCATCAAAATATAGTATGCTACTACAAAAACACTGAGCAACAAAAAGGGGTGGTAGAAAGGAAAAATAGAATAGTAAACAAGATGGCTAGGACCATGCTTGATGAAGCCAAGTTACTTGACACATTTTGGAAAGAAGTTGTTCATACAGTTGTATATAAATTAAATAGAGTTTAGTTAAGAGTCAAGACTAAATATACACCTTATGAGTTGTGGTATGGTAAGTAAACCTCTATTAAGTACTTTAGAATTTTTGGAAGTAAATGCTTCATTAAGAAAGATGATGAAAGTTTGGGCAGCTTTGAGTCAAGATGTGATGAGGGTATTTTCTTTGGGTATTCTACTCATATTGAGGCACATATAAATGTTTTAACAAAATACAGAAAAGGATAATTGAAAGAGCTCATGTAAAGGTTGAAGAAAAATTGTAGATTGACAACAACAATGTGAAAAATGTTGAGGAAGAATCTATTTCAGAAGTTGAAGTGGAAGCTTCTAAAGAAGAAGAGCTAGTAAGAAAACCATTGGATATTGTAATAAAAACACCTATTCATGTTGTTGTGATGAAAAGATATAAAACTCCCTTCAAGGCAGTTGTAACTAATGATCCTCAAGAACAAATAATTAGAAACAAAGATGTTGGGGTTCAAACTAGAAGAAGAGCTACTTTATCAAGTGATCAAGAATATTTTTGCTTGTTATCAATAATAGAACCTACATATTGAAGCCAATAAGGTTGAGTATTGGATCAAGGCCATGGAGGAAGAGTTAAATCAAAATGAAAAGAAGAAAACTTGGGAACTAATCCCTATTCTTAAAGACAAGAATGTTATAGGAGCAAAATTGGTGTATAGAAACAAGTTGAATGAAAATAGTAAGGTTGTGAGAAATAAAGCTAGACTTGTTGGGTTAGTGCGGGATCATGGGGGGCCAAAAAGTGGCGACATGAAAAAAATAGCCTTCTCCACTCGCCTAAAAATGCCAAAGTCTAGTGGAAAATGCCAGAGTTGACTTAGAAACAGAAGAACTCTTTATAGCACTGGATAATTTAGAAAATAATAATCCAACCACTCTAGGCATTCACATCTCTGAAGAGAGAAAGGTCTCTCCTGACTGTGCCAAGCTCTTTGAGAGAAGAGGTAGAAGATCCCTTGCTGAACTAAGAGCTAAGGATGGGGAAGCGAGGGGTTAGCCTAAAATTTCATCTCTTTTCAATGCAGGGGAGGGAAAGTTCCTCCCCACAGAGACATGAAAATCATAACATGGAATGTTAGGGGTCTGAATGCCCCTAACAAACAGTGCATCTTAAGGGGCTGCATCTCTGAATCAAAACCAGACATAATTTTAATCCAAGAAACTAAAATGAACTCCTCTGAGATCATCCTTTTTGAGAAAAAACTAGGCTTCTGATAGCTGAAGCACTCCCCTGCTATGGGGGCCTCAGGAGGTTCAGTAATCATCAGGGACTCTAGATTTATCTCATTTTCACCACTAGAGATTAAGAAAAATTGGATAGGAGGAGCAGTAGAAAGCTATAAAAAAAGCTAAGATTTAACTTGATCAACGTTTACGGTCCTATCCAGAATAGGGACAAAGCTTGGGTGTGGATGGAACTTGAGGCTTTCCTCAGAAGTCACTTGAATGAAGTCTGTATCATTGGTGGAGACTTTAATGCCATCACTAATATAGAAAACAAAAGAGGAGGCAGTATCAAACTCCCTCCAACGGCTGCAGATTTCAATCATTGGATCAATAGGAATTCCCTATTGGAAATCCAAACGACAAAGAATGCCTTTACTTGGAACAATAGAACGATAGGGTTCTGTAACATCACGGAGAAATTGGATAGGTTCTTTATCCATGGGGGTCTGTCGGAGCTCAATTACACCATGGAAGAAAATCCTCTCCCTTTATCAGGCTCTGACCACTTTCCACTTCAACTTAACTTATTGTCAAACCACTCCCCTAGAAATTGCCCCTTCAAATTCGAGAGAATGTGGTTCAAAGATGATAACATTATAACCTAATTGAAAAATGGTGAAGAGGCTTTGTGTTCTTAGGATCGAAGATGTTTATTGTGGCAAACAAGTTAAAGCTTATCAAAACGAAGCTCTTGGAGTGGAATAGGATAAATTTTGGTAATATTTTTGATAAAAAAATTTTAATAGAAAATGATCTTAAGGATGTTAACACTGAATTTTTGGAGAGGGGAATGGATGAACATCTCTTCCTTAAGGAAAAATCACTACTCTCCGAGTATGAAAAGATTTTGTCAAATGAAGAGATCTTCTAGAGACAAAAATCTAAGGAGACTTGGTTGATTGATGGGGACCATAATACCAAGTTCTTCCACAATAGTACCAAGTAGAGGAGATGGGTTAATCGAATTTTTAGTATAAAGAATTTCCGATGCTCCATCCTGTCTGAACTGGATGAAGTTGTCTTTGAGGCGGTAAGGTTCTTTGATAATATCCTTAACAATACTGAGGGCTCCAACCTAAGAGGCCAACTCAATATTATCAAGAATCTCCCAAAACTCATTAATGGTGACCACAACAAGTGCTTGCTAAATAAATTCTCTAAGGAGGAGGTTAAATCCATCCTTATGAAGATGAATCCAGATAAGGCTCTAGGCCCAGATGGCTTCCCCACCAGCTTTTTTCAAAAATGTTGGGTTTTTATGGGGACAGAGATCACGGAAGCCTTAGAGGGTGTTAGGAACTCAGGAAAGATTCTCAAAGAGATCAACAATACCTTCCTAGCTCTAATCCCCCAAAAAGAGAAACTAGATAGCTTCAATGACTTCGGACCTATAGCCCTATGCAACACCCTTTATAAACTCCTAACCAAAACTTTAGTAGCTAGACTTAAGAATCTTCTCCCCATCATCATTAGCGAAGAACAAACTAGTT